>NW_019388093.1:0-7940 GCF_000671375.1 Centruroides sculpturatus
ATAAGTTATAGAAATCTGACAGACAATAGTTGCAATAATCATGATTACATCGAATAAAGTTGGTTTGCTAGACTTACAGTTTAAACCAGTGTATTTCATAGAGTTAAGAAACAGTTCCCAGGAATCTTAATATCCTTCATCGGTAGACACTTGAGACGATTCGGGGTTAACAGTAATTTTGCAAATCTTATTTATTTTAATGTAGTAAACAGGTAAACGTCACGGTTATATGCGTAATAGTGTAAAGATTTTCGTTATGTCCGTGTCTTAAAAATGTAGAAAGTACTCTGCATGTGCATTAATAGCCATAAAAATGTCCAACGTTGCTAATTAAAAATGTAAGGCACTGTTTATCAAATCAACACGAAATATTATTTGTTTCATCGATCGTTTTAGAACACGTAAGAAAATTTGAAAGACTATATTAATTATTGAAATAAATATTTTCAATAACATGAAAAGTATTTGATTAGAAAAACATGCATGCAATTTAAAAAATCAATATAAGTTAATTAACTTTTAACATATTTAGTTAAACTACATTGTCTTATTAAAACTGATAAACAACTAAACTTTTAAAGTTTAGTTGTTTATCTGTTTTAAAAAAGAGAAAATTAAACACTTCGATACAAAACAGAAATTTAAAATATATTCATGAAAAAATGTTATGCACAATCAGCTAAAATTACAAAAGCAAGACATCTGTAAATATTAAAGGCACAAACCTCATTATGTCTTATGTATAAACGTGAAAATCCATCGCAATTTGAGTCGTGTAAAGCGAAAAGTTTATAAGTGGAGATTGTGTTAAATTTCGAACTTCTCCGAACAAACAAACCAAGCCATAAGGTACTGTACTTGTCGAACATGAAGATTATGGCTACATTCTTGTTGGACCTTAAAGGAGTGTTACTGATAGAGTTTATAGAGCAATATTCAAGCATTCCTACGGATGCCTTTTGCGAAACCCTCAAAATGCTTCGACAGGTGATTCAGAATAAGAAACGAAGCGAGTTGACCTCTCGCTTTGTTTGGTTTACAACAATGCACGTCCTGACACAGCCTCACGCAGAAAATAATTGCTCAAACTGTTACGATGGGAGCTGTTCTACCACTCACGCTACAGCTGAATCTTGCACCAAGCGATCATTACTTGTTTACAAAAATAAAAATTTGATTGGGGTTGCAGCGATTTGACGACAATGAAAAGCTGTTGGACAGTGTTCGGGAGTGGCTGATGTTCTTGGTTGAAACCTTTGACGAAGATATAGAGAAGTTAGTGTTATGCGATGACAAATGTGTGATTTTATAAGTTTATTGAAACATTACCCTATACTGATATTCAACGGATACGGATTATTTAAAACTAATTACAGATAATCATCAAACTATAAATGAAAACAAAATATAGTACAGTCCTTAACTAAAAAAAAAATCCAACAACGAATTGCTTAAATTTCCTGGAAACATTTAAACTACGTGTGTGGTGCATATGTTATGGTATTTTATTTAAAAACCATTTTATATATTTTTAATTATTATAAAATAACAAATGCCTTAATTTTGAGGTTAGGTATGGGTTATATTTGAAAAATTGTAAATGATAGTAACGCGTAAAATCGTCATTAAATTAAATCCGACCTTGAGATAGAATAGACGACCCGACCTTATCTCCCAATCCCATTGTCCTATAACCACCATTGTATAATACCACTAATCCCCTAACACAAAGCTTTCTGCGAAATCAATCTCCGAATGACATGAAATAAAACAAGAAAAGCAAAGTTATTCGTAGTAAATACAAAAGTTGTATATACAATTTATCCAGTTAATTAATTAATTAATTTAACATGTTCATTCGAAATAAACATTACAGTCGACCCTCCTATGACACTGTTATTTATTCCGTTGTATATGAATTACATGTTGTACTAGTCACTTAGATTTTACAAAAACGTCAGCCGTTCACAAGAGGGGTCGACTGTACAATTAATAGACAATACGAACGCAGAGAACTTTTTGTACTTGAATAAAACATTGTGAAAACCCAACCTAACTGTACTAAATGTTCTTCAATGGTAAATAAAATAAAGCAGCGTACAGTAAATAGCATTATATCAGGCAATGATATAAAGTGTTAGTGCCGACTTTTTAGGAATGTTTTTTTTTAGAAAATCGATTTTATTCATAACGTAAAATCTTCTCAATTATCGCAATTGTACATTTTCCTTTCAAGAGTTTACATAAAGTTAAATTTTTTTAAAGAAAGTGAATTTACAAAATGCTTATTACTTTGTGTTTACGTTTTTATGATACTACAGTAATTTTAATGTACTTCTACGGCATATTTTAGCTCAGTTAACTATAATAATCTGGTTACGTTTCAATATCTTTTATCAAATGTTGAAACTGAGAAATATAAATTCATATACTTTTCACTATTCTGTATCAAAGTCTGTTCCTGTTTGGTGTCTAATGACATAAGGAAGTCATTATTAGCATTATTCTGTCTCAGATAACTGAAAAGCAATAAACTTTTCAGTGCATAGCCGTCGGTACTAGCTAAAAGAAAAATACACAAAATTTAGATGTCGTCACAATGTTCTCCAAGTTTTAGTAGTGTCTTGCCTCTATATAGTACACGTTTTCTATTAGCGAATAAATCAGATCATCTATCTAACTCTGTTTTGGGAGTTAGATGAAATAAAATTTTGAATTGAAATAAGTTGTTTTCGGTCTAAGCCGGAAATACGTATAGTTAGTTAATGGAGTCTTCCTGTCCCTATGATTTTCACACCTGGTCTCAACTTTAATCTATCTGACCCGTTCTCGAGATTAAGGAAAGACAGACATACAGACAAACAGGAAGACGACAGTTCAATCCGGAAGTAACGTTATTTAAATTCAAATTTTTTTTTACTGAAAGGTGTTATATAAATGACCGACACGACTCTATTGTTAATGAAAAAGTATGATGTGTGCAAGCGACTACTAATTTGAGGTGGACAGTATATATGTTAAATTAAATAAATGAAAAATATCATAATAATTTGTATTTCGGCATTGTGACTATACGTCACAGTAAATAATTGCTCGTTTTTATTACTATTACAATAAACGAATGCCATTAACAATCTTTTAAAAGCGTGCATTTTAATAATAAAAATTTTCAATAAATCGCCTTTAGGGATGATATTCATTTCATAAGAAAAAACCTTGACTTCTAATGTTACATTTAATAGACATAAATATTTAAAATCGAAAATAACATACTTTAATTAAATAATAAACTGTATCTCGCTTACTTTGACCTCATCGTTTTGTATATAAACCCTTAATATTGCGAGAGTGTGGAAAATATTTTGGAACGATGAAGGTGCTGCTTTTGATTTTCCTACTTTCTGTCGGCGGTAAGTTATTTCTTTGTGTTTTATTTGTATACGTAAATACAGAAAGGAAATACTAGTGTACTTTATGTTTCAGTATTATGCACGGCATTCTCAAGTGGTAGGATTCATTACTCACCTTGCATAATTTATGGCGAATTGGATAAACCAGAAAAATGCAAACCAAGGGAAATACGTAGCATTTGTCACCGCGATTGTATTGTAAGGAAAAAAGAACTTTGTATTTCTGTAACACCCCCGTGTCAGTGTTAATAATAAAACTGAGTGCTTGACAAAATTTCCTGATCAAATTATATTTAATTGCGAATCTTTACAAATTTCTTGCGTTATTCTATTCTGTTTTCACAATGTCTTGATCCGAGAATTTGTGATTTATGGAACGCGTATTTATTCAAACGTTCGCAATTAATTTATAAATACTTCTTACAGCTCACTGAAGTTACTTGTGTAATTAGTAATAATTAATTTGTGAAAGTAACATTTAATGAATAAACAAAAACGGTATTCTCTGTACACTGCTCAATCGCTTTACTAAAAATTTCTAAAATATTTAAATCTTTGGACTCGGGGAACGTTGAAACTTCTAAAAATACAAAAAAAAAAAAAATTCGAAGGTTTCTATGTGTGTTTAAGGGGCAAGGCTTTGTTCGCTTAATTTGTAGCTTAATAACTGTTGTGCATTTTCTCGAAATTTTCTGAAATTTTGCAGACAAGTTTGAATGTTAGAAGGATTAATAATATTAAATTTTAGTAGTTAGCGGTCGAGGAACTGAAGATATAGACGAGCTTACAAGTGAGATCGCAGCGTCGGCACCTCTTTAGCGCCTTGTCAGGATGACACCTCTGTGTCTTGTGGACAGACACAGAAACCGAATTAACCGTTTAATTTCGTTACGCGAGCGGTCGCGGTTGCGATCTTTCCAATCCGGGATGCAGGCGGAAAAAGAGAACCAGGGGACATGCACCCCCCAAACTTTCATATAAATAAAAATACATGTTTATTATTCGATATAGACTATTTACAGATTATATTTGATAGATACTTACCCGAAGCTAATCTGAAGCTGACATATCGCGTAACTACTACGACCCTAACAACGACTGATAACGAGAGAGTTAACATTAATTTTGTGCGAGGATAAATATCTGTAGGATTCGGAAAATTATAGTCGGAGTTTTACACACGTAGGAAATTTTGAAGTGGCGACGAATTTCTTGGAGTGGCGGCGATCAGGAACAGTTACAGCGGCGACGGATAGCAAGCGACGGCCAACACACGCACAGTTCAAAGTTAACTCCGGGACTCTGTCTGACTCATCGGCCCCTTCCTTTTATTAGGGGGTCGCCATTGGTTTTTTCCCATGTTTTTTTGGTTATTTTTCTTTTACCGTGCAATAGTAGAATTTTCTGTTGCCAATTCCGGGTGACACAATCGATGTATCAACTTCAACCAGGAGATAAGTACGTAGGAAAACTTTTTAATTATCTTTAAAGATGACGATTTTTGTTCTATCTTTTTAATTTTTTTCTCTCAACAAAAATACATTTAAACAAAATAATTCCACTAAGTTCGGCCTTCACGCAATGATATTTGTTCAGTGTTGCCGTTCCTAGTACAGTACATTTGTACTTTTCTGGTACATTTTGCCCTTTCCAGTAAATTGAAAGTGCATTTAGATTTTTAGTACATTTTCAGTACATTATAATATTTCAAGTACCATTTACGGTACAAAATAATATTTTACGCCCTAACGAAAAAATGAGAAAAACTTAGTTTAATAAAGTCTCACTAGTGTCATTGCTTGCTAATTTAAATTATCCAATCACAACATACAAATGGTGTGTGTCCATCGACGTCAGCAACATAGATAGTTGCACGTAACGCCTTAGTTGCACGTGTAAACGGTCTTGACTCAGTGGTCTTCTTTCACACGTTCGGTTGTCTGCACATTCTCATCAGGACCTTGACAAAATTTTTCATGCCACGTGGTCCAAACAATTCAACTCTGTCAAACAAAAATAATGGAAGGTAAAAAAATCAATGATTTTTAAACTTTTGTCGTCAATAATATCAAAATATCTGTTAAGTCAGAATCAAATTATTACAGAAAATAGTTTTGAAATTGTACGAGTATAAATAATATAAATATTTTTATATTATTTTCTACCACTATAATTTAATTCTTAAATTATGAACTTCGATTTTAGTAATCGTATTAAAAGAAATAACGGTTAATGTTATGTGTGGTTCCAAAATGGCCGCGCTTCCGACTGTTCCAAGGTCTATATAAGAAAGCCAGGACACGCGTGATCTACTTCTTACACCGCCATTTTGGGTTTTTTTTTGAGTTGCATGTTTGAAGCAAACAAGAATATAATAATATAATATAACAAATTTATAATTACTTTTGTAAAGCACGATTGGTTATAAAATTAAAATGAAATTCAATAGTATTATTAATAAATGTTGTCAAAGTAATGCTCATTTTATAATAACTAATAGATGGATTGGCTAATTTAANAGTCATAGGATTTTGAGGTTTTTTTTAGCTTTTCGCTTAACACATTCAGGCTCCTATTGGCTTTGGGACCAGGTTCGACTGAACCACGTTGCACCTTTGTAGTTTCACCATTTTATTTGAAAATGTAATTTGGAATAGAAATTCTAACAGACATAATATATGGAATAAGGCAACGTAGAACAATACCCAAGGATTGCCACCCGGAAACCCATGCTATGATAATCTGACTGATACTTACTTGTTACACAGGTGAAGATAATCCGAAAAGCTCCATGCAACAGCTGTTTCGTAAGACGCGAACATGCCACCAACCATTAATGTTCAATGTTTTTATTCATTTCGTCTCTAGAGAGCTCTTGCCAGAAGGACACAAATCCAAACAACCCTAGTAGTCAGGAACAAATTAATACGGTTTTACTCATCATGTTCATCTATTGCTGCATTTTTATAACAAGTAAACTAATTAGTAAGCAATTTTGAATTATTTCACTATACACATTATTAAGAATTGAAGAAACATGTGGATAACTAGTGTACTCTTCATATATCAATTTATTATGAAAAATTATAAGATTCAATTTCAATGAAATATTAAGCTAGATTACTTTTTTTTCTTTTAACCCAGAAATTTTCTATATCAAGCTTACTTGGAACATTCGATCCTTCTACCGAAAGACATCATTCTTAATTTCCGTTACTGTTGAAGTAAGCAAATACTTAATGTAATTGCAAATCATTATTTCATTACATTAACTTGTATATAAACACGAAATTTATTAGTATAGAATAATGTAAATCGGATATTTTTACAAAATCCTGATACAGAAATTGACACGAATCATTATTACAGTGTAATTTAGGCAAATAAATAAACATTACTTAATTAATAAAACTAATTGTACTTTACATTTAAAGTAAAAAGATAAATTTTAAAACTACTTTAAAAAATTATTATATTTTAAATTTCGATTAGCTTTGATAAAATTATTTAATTTTTAACAGTTAGAAACTCTGTCAATAATCGATTAATTCATAATGCATCATTAAACACCTTTGGCTGCTGAGAAACTCTTTGATTATACACTATTTTCAGCCTATATAGACCATCCTCAAGTGACTGAGTTTTGGAAAATCAGTTATAAACTGTTCCAAAATACAATACATGTATGGAATATTACAACATTAAATTTAGAGTATTAGAAAAATCGATTAATTTTGTGTTATTTTTGCATATTATTTTTTACCATTTCGACATTAATATCAATAATACACATGAAGTATTCGAGCATTTCAAAATCTATTTGTTAAAATATTTAAAATTTATAAATATTATAAATATAGTTTTAAACTATCAATGAAAACTATTAGAATTTTCAAATTTTCAACAATAAAAATATACTTTATTATTTTATAAGTAATGAAACTGATTAAATTTTTGAGGCCTTTTATATAAAATCAAAATGTTAACTTCGATTAAATAAACTAGATGTTCCAATACAAAAACTACATTGATCGGAATTTAGATTTTAAATAGTTAATTCAATTACAAAGTTGTTTGGGAAAATACACCATTAAGTATTATTATTATAGGTAGGACAACGATGTCTAGAATGATTAAATGATGCACCAATCTAAACTATTTATAAAAATCATTCGGATTCAGTTTCATTCTGTTCACAATAAGTACTGTACGATAATTTTTATAAAACTTTATTACTCATTTACTAAATATTCCTGAAGAAACATTTTTTTAGTCATAGGATTTTGAGGTTTTTTTTAGCTTTTCGCTTAACACATTCAGGCTCCTATTGGCTTTGGGACCAGGTTCGACTGAACCACGTTGCACCTTTGTAGTTTCACCATTTTATTTGAAAATGTAATTTGGAATAGAAATTCTAACAGACATAATATATGGAATAAGGCAACGTAGAACAATACCCAAGGATTGCCACCCGGAAACCCATGCTATGATAATCTGACTGATACTTACTTGTTACACAGGTGAAGATAA
>NW_019388094.1:0-7928 GCF_000671375.1 Centruroides sculpturatus
ATATATATATATATGGCAATATAAAAAGTGAAATTACTTAAGATGTTTTCTTATTTTCCATATTTGACGTAGTATCTTCGACAAAATATGACAGGTAAACGAAATAAGGATTTGAAAACGAATAACACTCTTAAAAAAAGATTAACTGAAGAGATAAAAATGAACTATTGATAACCATCACAATTTATTATTAGAAATTTGTCAGAATGTATAGAAAAATGAGCTGGAGCTTTTTCCCAGAAGATCTAACAGAATAGTTTATTTCATTAAATAAAAGGTTATTTTCAAACCAATGTATCTGAAACACTCATTAATTATATGTAGGCTAATATTGAAAGCACAAACAGTCGAAACATTCAAATAAAATTTACTGAGCACATTCTAACTTGAAACTATTAATTGATAAAGTATGTCAAATAATATAAAATGTGTTTTGAAATTGTTTATATCTTTATTGCAGTTATATAATTATCATTTTGTTGACTTACAAGTTAGTTCTCTTGGGTCTAAAGCGGCCCGCGAGGTCTTAATATGCGGCCCCCGGGGTTTTGGCAGCTTAATTTTATTTTCCTGTTTTCTGTCTCGTGCCATTACGCAACCCTAATTAACCTGATCTTGGTGATGAAGAACATTCAAACTAAACTTGACCAGTAAAAAGATGAGAACAAACTATATACCACTAGTTTGCTTATCATAAGAATGTATTATTTTTTATGTAGTGTACTGGAGTTTATGGAATATGTTGGTACTCGACGGGTTTAAAGCCTGCAACTCCGTAAAAAATAAAAGCCTACGAGGTTAGCTTGCGGCCCGCAGCCGGAAATTGTTATTCATTACTATCTAAACACATTCTACTATTTAATGCAATAAAATGTCTTATCATTTGATATCACTGATTAAAATGAATGCTTTTAATATATTTTTGTAAATAAATATAAGGTGTATTTCAGTTTAGCGTAACGTAGCGTAGCGTAGCGTAACGTATTTCAGTTTTAGAAGGAAACAAAATATGGTACTAAATTCAATTTAGCTGTGTATTTCATTTCTCAAACTTAATAAAAGTCAAATTTAACTTCACAATCTTAAAAAATATATTTCAAATCATAATAATAACTATTCATAAAACAGACAATTATGAAACAGATTATTGCAGATAACTGAAATATATGATGATACATATACTCGTGCAATAATGAAGCTTCTTCATTTAAATGTATGTGAGCATTTCATTTTAATTCTTATGATGTTATTAGCTGATTTAGTCTGATAATGTTGTTTTCCGACTACAACGTAATTTATCTTGAAAATAATCCCCGAAAATAAGACATAGCTTATTATCTAAAGGCTTATTGAGAAAATAAATTTCTTATTTAATCATCATTGTTTAATAAATAATCTTTCTTCATTACAAAATGCATTAAATTCATTCGTATCGTGTTTAATTATAATTAGAAATAATACCTTTTTATTGTTATAAGAATAATATTACAGTGCGTAAAAGCTTCTATATACAGTTTATATATCAAATCTCGAGTTATTTTTCCCGAACTACATATAATGATTATTGATTTAATAAATAAAATAACAAATATTGGTATTATCGATCAATTGGTGCCTGTGGCCGGAACCACATTTGCCATATCCTTATTGCTTATAAATTAGATTAATACGGAATAAAAATTAAATTAATACGGTATAAGCTCACACAGAATGTTAAAAACATGTATACAAAGTTGATTACTAATTCAAGATGTCAAAAAATTCAAATCAAATCATAGCAAATCATGTTTACAAATTATCTGTGTTTCTAAGATATTTAAATAATCCAATTATACAAGTAACTTTCAATAGATTTTTACGAAACTTTTTCCCTTGAACAATAGACTATATGTAAAATTTCATTAAAACTTTTACTTAATTTTGTTTCATTTGTGTTAATTATAAAAGTAATTTCTGTTAATTTTTATTTCTCCATAAAATTAAAAATACAAAGCCAATAAATTACTAAATTGATCACTAAAGTTGAAGAATGTGATTCATTTGCGAAACACATTCTGTAATTTTTATATATTTTCGATGCAATAATTGGTCTTAATTTGCTAAAATCTTTTTTAAGTGCGAGCAGCAGGGATNAACAAGTCTTATGACGACCAGAAATAAATTCTATTTCAAATTCTAATTGATAAATAACTTTCAGGAAAAAATTGTAACTTTTTCCTTTTTTGTTTCTTTTTTTTGGTAAAAATTACTATAATAATTGCAAATTATCTTGAAATAACGATATGATTATGTACTGTACTAGGATACAATAACAGTTGAAGTTTGATACGAAAAATTAACATTAGTGCAAAACTAAAACGAAAAATGGAGATAATAGCACACTATTTTATTAATATATACTAATATCAAAACTGAAAAAAATTGAATAGATCATTCTTAAATTTCAATAAAAGTTTGACGCAATATAATATTTTGAAATATAAACCTGATGAAATATTTACACCATAAATGATAATACTGTATATTTACGTGTATATTATATTTGAAAACTTAATACAAGTTTAGTAGCTTATAACTTTTCAGGAATTAAAAACATAATAAACATTTATCTGTAAAACTCGAATAATTAATTTAGAAATTAGGAAAAAGAAAACCATAGAAATATTTTATTTTTAAACTGTGTTTTATCTTATAATTTAGTCTAATTAAATTTTAATTTAATTTTCTATTGTGAAAAATTCTGGTGTATTTAAGATCATTTTTTTTATTAATTCAAGATAATTCTTTCAATCGCATATTTACTTATCTATTATTGCCTCAACATTGTACTCCTTAATAAATTTACATATTAAAGAAAGAAAAAATTATTATTTTAACATAAAAATTATTACAAATCTTTCGAATTTGGACGTAAACCTTTAAGCGACTTTTTATTTTATAAAGATATTCCATAAAGACGTCCCTTTCAAATAAATTGAATATTTGTTGAAACAATCTTTTAGAAGATGCATTTCGTTTATTATTTACAGTAATGCGATAGATATTCTTCGGGAGAAGGATCATTTTTGTTTAGTTTTATGTTGATTTGATTCAAAAAGTAAAGAATCAATCTATCGTTATTAGAAATGCCGACGTAACTTGTTAATAATTAGAAGGAAACAAGTCATTTTGTAATTGGAATGAATTAGCAATTGACTCCAAATAAATGTTTATTTATAATAATGAAATATTAAGAATTGGATAAGGTCTGTTAGTCTTCTAATTTCCATTAAAATATATAAGAAGCAAATAACAGATACTTCAGTAAATAAAATAAATCCGAAATTTTAATTAAAAAATTTCGTTAATATAAATTATATTAGTTTAATATTTAAGTTATGTCTATAAATAATATAAACCTTTTCTAAGAAAAATATATATTAAATCGGAGCTCTTTTAAGCAAATTTATTTATTTATTTGTAATTTAAACCAGGAATTTCTCACATTCTTTCCTTGTCGATTTCCCTCAAAATTTAGATTTAATTCTCCAACTTACTTCTGTACTGTTATCGAATAGTAATAAATTACGAACAGAGTAAAATAATTTTTAAGAATTAAAAAAATATATATATGTATATATTTTCATTAAACTTGAATCAAGCTTCAAAGTTGTTTGTTTTACTTTACTAAAATTTAAACATGTCTCGATTATTACATATTATTATTTGTATTATTAGTTTTATTATATATTTAAAAATGTAATAAATATACATTTGTTTTACCAACCCCAAATTAGCCCTAGTAATTTATATAGACTCTTATATTAATTGATTGATCAATTGGCGGTCGCTACGATCAAGTTGAAAATCCCTGATTTAAACTAAGAAATATTATTATAATACGTGTTAATTATAAAATGTGAATTAATTCTTGTAGAACGTTACATCTAATTTCAGTTTCTTTCTTTCTTTCTTTCTTTCTTTTTTTTATATAAATAAGTATTAAAAACATTGACTATGATTGAACTACAAAGAGATAAGAATATATTTCTCCCCAATACTCAAGAGAAGGTTTTTCTTTATAAAGTGACCTACATTTATCTTGTGTGTCTCCAAATAAAGAGACAAAAGTGATAAATTTAAGTAAATTTATTAAGAAAAGGATTTAGCTTATAACAGATAAATGTTAAATCAAATGAGATAATTTATCTATGAAGAGTGTAAGATTAAGAGAAGTGTATTTCTCAGTAAAATATTGTTTGATAAACTATTCACACCTAATGAAATTTGATGAAAATTTTGTTAATTAATCCAAGTAAAGCTTTTCATTCATCTAAAGTAAAAAAATAAGCCGCTACATTTAAAAATCGGCAAACATTTTGTAGGAGTAATCAAACTTTTTCAAAGACCGATCTCATTATTTTCGATGAAAAGTTCAAGACTATGAATTGCCAAATTTATTTCGACCACAATTTTAGTTTATATAACGGCCTTCTGGGCCCGTCTCTTATTTCATTCTGTAACAGTTCGTAATTTACGATCCAATGCGTGTCTCCACATCCCATTTCTTTAGATTGTCGACTCTCGGTAGGCTTTCTTTTTATTTCTAATAACCCTGTTTCAAACATTGCCAATTTATCTCATTCACCATTTTTCAACTTTAGAAAAAAAAATATTAAAAAATATGTTATATTGCCATTTATACTTATTTGATTGAGTGCTACTGCTTTACTTTTATTATAAGAAAATTTTTAATATATTTTTTTTAAAATAAATACTTAAACTTATATATATTATAAATTACTTTAAATACTATAAAAGTAACATTCTCTATTTATAAATTTAATAAATTATTTACAATTAAACTAATTAATTATTAAATTTTATTTTAAATGAAATTAATACGAGATGATTTTATAAATTTACAAAAAATTAAGTTATGTGATATGGCCTAAATAAAGATTGCCATCTTTTGTGTTTTTTCCTAAAGAAAAATAATTTAATTCGTTTCGTGTTTCTTATATTTCTTATATATTCTAAGCTAGCCACTGGATTCGAAATTACTTTGTTCGTTCCACTTCGTTTGTGTTATCAGCTATTTTAGACTTTTATATGTCATACAATGTAATTTATGAATCACACTAAAATAAATATCTCTCATTTCTCTCCACTTACACATTTGAATAACTCTCAGATGCTTCTAATTTTATATTAAAAAAACACTTTTTTAAATTTCTAATGCATTAAAAATTAGTAAATATGTAATGTGTAAAATATTAATGTTTCTCTTTTTAAATTGAAATTTATTACATTAAAATAATTTATTTTAATTATTTAAACAAATACTTTATTCTGTGTTAACAAGTAATTATAAGTTTCAAATTAAAATATTTTTATCTTAATTATAAAATATAAGTTCTACGCAAAATATATTTAAAAAAGAAATAAATTTATTATTGAATTCTGTTGAAAATTTTAATCTGTTATCATTCTATAATAAATTTTTCTTTCAATTTTTTTAAAATTTAGCTCAAGTTTTAACCAAAAATTGTATAAAACTTCAATAATGTAATGTTTTTCTTTGAAAAAGCAACTTGACACTGCATGATTGAAAAAGTTATTTGCTGAAAAATTGTTTAATACATTTAAAATATTAACATGTAAGAAATTCTTTGAATTTTCTATAATTTTTTAATAATTTTTAGAAAGAAAAACGTATAACAATATTAAAAAACGTTTATTGATTTTCTTTGATAAAATATTTAGACTTTACTATTATGTTCGATATTTATTATTATTTTTTCTTTCTTAAACAAAATAAAAATTACAAACCATTCAGACAAAATACCTTACAAATATTCTATTTTTAGGCACGAAAAACTTTCTAAATAATGCAAAAATCGATAAAATTCTCATTATTATCCTGCTCTTTTATGAATAATTAACATTGTTTTGATACTATATCGCTGTAATGTTCAAAAATTCTAAACGATTATCATCACAAAATTCCTCATAATTTAATACCTTTCAGTTCTAGCGTACTAAAATGAGACTAATAAATAACGAAGAGTATAATTCACTTAGTAAACAAAAATAATAAATAAAAGCGCTGATCGAGTATATACTAAAGCTTTAAATATTCATGGAGGAATTAATATACTTCTCCAAATGGTCTAAGTAATCTAATAAATTAATAAATGAAAAAAAATTGCTGTAGTTCAATATAATCAGTTAAGGCATATTACTGCATTAAACAATTCGTTTCTTTCATGAAATAGGATTTCGAATTACTTTGATAAATTTATGTAATAATCACTAAAACGGAAAGACATATTCACGTTTATAATTAAAAATAGAAAATAAAATTTTAAAATGAATAATTTTTCTATTGATTAAAAAATTAAATTTGCTTCTGCCATTTTTTTACTGGTTATTGATATAATTTTATAGCAATGTAATTTAATTGTTAACCTATATTCAGCGAATAAATTACGGATTAATGAAAATATTATTGTAAATTTCGTACTTTAAACGTAAAAACTTAGTAATATTTTATGTGTTAAATAAAATTATATAATTAATGCATTTTAATAGCAATATGATAACGTATAACGTATAAAATATTGTTGGCGTTAATAATATGCATACGTAGATTATTAAATATAATTTAAAATTTGATTTTAGCAGAAGTTTATTGATACAAGATAAAAGAAATAAATATAAATAACAATGTTGAAAATTTCTCAATATTTGTCTAGAATTTTTCAACATTATTATCATTTTTATTATAATGAATTCGTAGCAATTTTCAAAATTTAAGCATTTATAATTCTTTTCTGAAGAGAAGTTTTTCGTTGGACTATTTTTTAAAAATAAATTTAGTAATAATAATTATATCGTTACAAATTATGAAAGAAATTAGAATTATGTTTTAATAAAAATATCCAGATAAAAAGAATGAAATAAATGTTAATTATAGTTTAAAAATAGTTTTAATTGCAAAGAATACAATTAAAACTTTTAGCAAATTACTTTTCAATCGTTAACCTTAATCATCGTTCTAAAGACGATCATTCGAATTTGGCAAATGTTAAGATTGTCGCTTTATTTATANTTTCACTAAAGGATAAATAAATAAATAATATTTAATGCTATAAATTTCAGTGAAGTATGTGAAGAAGTGAAAACTATAAAATAAGTAAAGTAACGAAATGAAACATAATTTTAAAATGTGTTTTATATTTTATTAATTTTCTTTTATAAAATAATTACATTGATTTGAGTTATTTTATTTAAAGGTATTATAATAGCCACGCATTTTATATTTGATGATTCTTTCAGATTATTGAGGTGAAAGCTTGCTATTATTCCTGTCTTATTCCTTTCAGTCATTATGTAATCTAAGTCAATTTTTATGATATTTATAAGAAAATTATTGAAAAAATTTCCGAAAATTTTAAAAATATTTTTCACAATTGGTGCCATAATATTTAAAAAAATTATGTTGAAAATTTTTACAATATAAGTATATAGAGCAACAATATAGTATATACAGCAAGTATATGGTGAATATAAGTTGTATAGTTATTCGTATTTTTTTAGTCACTCTAACCAAGATTGTGTATACAAGGGAGTTTGCGAGTTTAACCCCATTTGGGAAGGTTTAGAAAATAAAAATAATATAAAAAACACACTCATTAAATGAATTAAAACTTAGTAACATTGTTATTAGTTAGAAAAATAATAGAAAAAATTCCTTCTTTGTATATCGTATTGTGTTACTCTATATACTTATATTGTAAAAATGAATAAACTAGGTTATGAAAATATAATGTGTTTTTTTAGAACCCTCTCCTTTTAAAAATCTTTTGCATGGTTTGAGTTTAACTGTTTTTTAGGTATTCTAAGCTTTCTTTTGAGATAAGTGACTAACTCTGTTTAATACTTAA
>NW_019388095.1:0-8447 GCF_000671375.1 Centruroides sculpturatus
CAACTTCAAGAGTGTGATCTCCACTAAATGATCCTGTGTTATTCCATACAGAATTTATATATTTTGCCATAACAGATAAGAAAGCATGTAATAATGTTATACTAAATACTAAGATTTCTATAAAAAATTTAAAAGAAATGTAATTTTAAGAACCAAACTTTGACCTGCAACAAGAAATTCTGCAGCCAGCTGGATGGCCAAAGCGATTAATTAATTAATTAATACATTAATAATCCCATCAAGTTCTACATGTTAACCATACTTAAACAAATTTTAATTAAAATATAGTTATTATTCGGGGGATGGGGTGGCTAAAGACATCAGCAGAAACAAATTTAACATTTTACGATTTTGCAAAAAAGTTCATCGAGTAATCTTGCTGCAAAGAGAAAGAGAATTCTTTAGAGATTTCTTGTAATGTAACATTATTAAATCAGAATTGCAGTTTTCAGCAAGCGGTATTAAGAAATGACATGTATATAGTAAAGGAAAGATCATTAATTTTGTATGAAGTCAGAGTATGCTGAAAAATTGGAAGGAAAAATCAATACGCTGCTATATTTAATAATTTATTCATTATTTAATACACTTAATGCTACTTAAAAATTTATCCATTTAGGGCAACTGATTAAAACCTTCAAACGTTTTTCTTTTTATTAAATTCAGTGTTATAAATCTTTTCTTTAAATTAATTAAGCTTCAGCTTTGCGTTACATATAAATCGAACAATCGGGATTATAAACCCCAACCGTTAAATATATTAATATTCCTAAAAGTATGATGATAGGATGCATTAAAATTATAAATATTGCGTGATAATCATTGTGTTTATACATTATGAATATTATATAAAGCAAATAACTATCATCTGAAAAAGCGTTGAACGTCTTACCTTACAAGAGAGCTCTTTCTCTCTCTTGTTTATTGGACGGCATCGAACGATAACTTTAACTGATTCTGATGCCATTTTTTTTGTTAAGTATCCCCGAAATTTTACCTGAAAAAGAAATTTATAATGATAAATAAATTGTATAAATATAAACTAATATATAATAGAACTAAATAAAAACTAATATATAATAGAACATTATACATTATAGATTACATTTGTTGACCATATAATCCTTGGCACAAATTTCTACTCAGAAGACACTATAATTTATCATTATCTCTAAGTAGGTCAATGCCCTGCACATGTAGAATTATATGAGGTAGGAAGAGATTAATTAAACATCATTATTTGAAGTCTAAAACTTTGGCACGCATAAACATCTTTATAGCTAAGTATGCTTACAATATGGCAGCAATATGGGCTCAAAAAGGTTCACCATCCCTGTCATAGATGTTCAAATTGATTCCCTTCAGCTGTTATAAGACCTGTATTCTGTATCAAGGGGTCCAAATTAAACATGCAAAGTTACAATCACCCCTGTACCACTATGGATATAGCTACTAGTTCTGTAAATGAAGAGTATACTTAGATATAGGGGCATTTGTCATTTTTGAATGTGACAAATGCCTCCTTATTCATGTACTTAACAATATTTTTCTTTGCTTATTTACAATGGTAAGAGGGATACAAGAGGGGACCAGAGAGCATAACCAGGAGCCAGGAAGCATAACCTGAGCAGAGAGAAGGTAATCAAGACCTAGGGAGAAGATTAGGAAGCATAACCAGGAAATTTCTCCTTCCAGTTACACTCCTCATCAGTTTTTTACTTAAATTATCAAGCATAATTTTCATATAAGAATTCAAAATCTCTCGCAAATAATAGAAAGCTGAAAAAAATAAAATGCTATTTTTTCTTTCCAAGAGCTTTCCAACACAATAAAAGAAAAAACAGAAATAGACTTGTCAATACACAAAACAGCAATTCAACAACAACAAAAATAATAACTTATGTTGACAGAAATGAATGAGCTCTATGGTAACTGTTTCGGAGAAAAAGAAAACAATCTAAATAATGAATTAATAAAAATGTATCATAATTCCGTATTAGTCACAAAGTAAATAAAATAACATTAAAACGTTCGATTAAAAGAAGTAGTCGTCGACATTCGTCTCTTTAATGCTCCTGACACACTTTCCATTTTTGCATCATTATAACACTTTATTACAAAAAAAAAAAAAACACATTGGCCTTCAAGCACTGCATATTTTTTCCAAAACAAAATTATGAACTTTGAGATATTAAATAAACTACAATACAAATGATAAAAAATGGTATTTATAGAAGATATAAAAATGTTTAAATTCCATTGGATACATCAACAAAATATTTCAGATGGNGCAATTGTGCTATCGATAAAATAAAAGCAATCAATATAAATGTAATAATACTTGTACACAATGACAACATATTATGTTTATAAACTTTAGTATTATTTTCATATTGCGATACTTATTTAACATTTATTTCTGTTATGCAAACTAAATCTTCAATTTTAAATATGTCGTATAATTATGCTAAATTCTTTCTAATCTGTAATTTAAACTTAAGAGCAGAACTTATTGTTTCAATCAAATTATTTACTATATTATTTCTTTTGCCTTATTACTCCAATATAAATATGGTATGACTGAAGTCTATTACTACTTCCAAGACTGTACAATCGGCTTGTACTGGAAGCAGATTTTTTAGTAAATCCATATCTATATTGAAATAATAAAGCTGTTCTAGTATCCTGTGTCTATGTGGGCATAATATATATAGTACTCAATACAGAAGACAGTGAATTTGGCTATATATTAGAGCCAGAAGGACTTCAAAATATAGCCAACTTGACACTTAATCTGGATTTCAGATCAGCCAGAATTACTGAGCTCCATATAGTGTCTACACTGCTAACTGATATAATTATCCAAACTGTACGCTGCTCAAGTTTATTGATACAGTAAGATTTAGTCATTTATTACTTGAATATATAGAATATCTTGGAGATCTACTTCAAAACTATGTTAGTTAGTTAGTTTGATGGGATACGACAATGTGTCAAAGAGGAATGCCTTTCGGAAAGATTTTCTACATAAAACTGACCCCCATTTACATGTTAGACAAGCAATTATTTATTGTGACATTGTCACAATGCTCTCAGTTTTAGTAATGTCTTGCTCCTGTATATTTTTGAACTGAAATATAATTCTATTTTGATTAAATCAATTACAGTTCCACTAATTCAAACTCCATATAAATTCAACCAAGTGGCTTTAGGAATGTTTAATGTGAACCAATGGTTCCAAAAATTTAAGATAGCAAATTATATAGCTGAATATATTTATACAGATCAACACTTTATATAATATAGTGCCATATACAAGGTAAAAAATGTATGTATTTAATTATGTACAATTATTTTTGGAATTTATATTTGAACATAATTCGTATTATATTAACATTTTGTGCAGACTGTTTACGTATTTTCAAAGCCATGCAATTCCGCTTGTACAAATGCATCCATCTAAAATCAATACAAAACTAAATCAATAATACATATTGAGATCTTAGATACTGGCATTCTAACATGGGATGGATGATAATTCTAGAAATTTGAATGTCCTTCCAAAGAATTAAATTTTATTTATCTGTATGTGATGAAATATAAAGATCCAAATTATCTAACTCAGTAATATGATTGTATATATATTTTTTTTAAATATTTTTGAAGCAAATAGATATAAGCACTCTGCTGATACACTTTACGCACACATTCATCATCAGAATTAATAAATATATACACTAAATATAAAAGCTATGGTATATAATAGGGTGTACATAAACAAATTTGTAAAATTCAATCATTTTCTCTTGGATTCCTCTCCCTAATTATGAATTTGGTGTTTATATTTTTATTTATAAAGTAACTAAAATTTACATGATTCATTTCTTGTTGGACTGCAATTTGAAAAATCTATAGACCTGTAAACTTCCACTGTTGTCTGTCCTTCCTTAATCTCGAGAATGGTGTTATATAGATGAAAGTCAAGACCAGATATAGAAAGCTTAGGGGCAGAAGGCCACAATTAACTATATACAAAATTTTTCCCTAAACAGAATTACATAGATGACCAGCATGATTCTGTTATTATCAGGAGAAGTATGATGTACAGGGGCAACTACTAATTTGAGATTGAGAACTTATATTTTAAGTTAAATAAATTAAGAATATAATTAAAAATCGCAGCCCTGCATTGTGACAATTAATGCCACAATAATTTTTGCTTGTTTTAGATTCCATTTTCACCGTTTTTGTTTCAGAATCAGTGAAAAGGGGGTCTAAAACTGATCAAACTTTGGTTATTTTTTAAAAATTTATTTATTGATCTATAAATTGGTGATACTATATTGACATGTTAATAAAACTGATTGATTTTATCAGTTTTACAATCAAATATTAAAAAAGGTAAAGCCAGGATGTCTGGTCACCCTATTTATGTACTGCCCATTCTGTATTTTATCCTTCTCAACACTTTGCTAAATGTGGAACTGTTCATAGAAGATAAAATAGATTTTCTGAGTTATACATTTTCTGTTTTTTAGGCTTCTATAACAATTAAAAGAATTCTGTAGATACTATTTAACATAATATTTAAATGTTAAAACTTAAATAGTAGCTTAGTATTTTATATATTTAGCTTCTATATATTTTTATTATTCTTATTTTGAGATCCTTTGGTCTTAGATACTTAAAAATGTTATCACCTAATCTATTTGAAAGTTCAGTGTTTTCCAACCATTTTTAATTGATAATCCCTTTATAACATTCTTGAAAACTATAAAATTATTCCAGAATATAGCTTACAAGCTAGCTTTTATTATTATGTTTCTTCCTGAATCTAAAATACAAAAGCAAAAGGCATTAAATTTGTTTAAATTAATTTTAAAAAGATTGATTGAATCTAGGATAAATGCCACATTTAACAAAACCGTAATCAATAAATGCAATTGTGCTATCGATAAAATAAAAGCAATCAATATAAATGTAATAATACTTGTACACAATGACAACATATTATGTTTATAAACTTTAGTATTATTTTCATATTGCGATACTTATTTAACATTTATTTCTGTTATGCAAACTAAATCTTCAATTTTAAATATGTCGTATAATTATGCTAAATTCTTTCTAATCTGTAATTTAAACTTAAGAGCAGAACTTATTGTTTCAATCAAATTATTTACTATATTATTTCTTTTGCATTATTACTCCAATATAAATATGGTATGACTGAAGTCTATTACTACTTCCAAGACTGTACAATCGGCTTGTACTGGAAGCAGATTTTTTACTAAATCCATATCTATATTGAAATAATAAAGCTGTTCTAGTATCCTGTGTCTATGTGGGCATAATATATATAGTACTCAATACAGAAGACAGTGAATTTGGCTATATATTAGAGCCAGAAGGACTTCAAAATATAGCCAACTTGACACTTAATCTGGATTTCAGATCAGCCAGAATTACTGAGCTCCATATAGTGTCTACACTGCTAACTGATATAATTATCCAAACTGTACGCTGCTCAAGTTTATTGATACGGTAAGATTTAGTCATTTATTACTTGAATATATAGAATATCTTGGAGATCTACTTCAAAACTATGTTAGTTAGTTAGTTTGATGGGATACGACAATGTGTCAAAGAGGAATGCCTTTCGGAAAGATTTTCTACATAAAACTGACCCCCATTTACATGTTAGACAAGCAATTATTTATTGTGACATTGTCACAATGCTCTCAGTTTTAGTAATGTCTTGCTCCTGTATATTTTTGAACTGAAATAATGGGACTTGTGATCCAAACCAAAAGTTCATATATAGTTAATTGGAGCCTCTTGCTCCAAAGCTTTCTATATATGAACGTTGACTTTCATCTGTCTAACTTTGTTCTTGTGATTAAGAAAGGCAAGGGAGACAAACAGACAGTTAGATGAATGGACACCAGTGAGAATTTACAGGTCTGCAATTTTTGAAAACTGTAGCCCAAAAACTCACATGGCCAGGCCATTGGCAAGACAGCATAAGTTAAAATCTGACACGCATAAATTGGCATTATTTAAATGGATTTTTCTTGGTTACTAAAACTTTTCTTTTAGTAGCCATCATTTCTAGCATAAATATATAGGTTATATAAATAAATAATACTCATCACAGCCGAGACATTTTAATATTTATTATAAATGCATTCTATATAAATATATCAGATGATGCTGTCGTAGATATCCATTTACATATTTAAAACCAAAATATTATAATTCTTGTGATATATATATATTTTTAATAAATATAAAACCATGATCTTTAATCATTAAGATCATTTTTATTTGATATCAAAGTAAAGATTCTTTTTCATGTTAGAAGTTAGTATTTTTTATCTTGTTCTTAGCTGACAATATCTTTCTATAAACAATATATCTTTAAAACATTGTTCTGAATATAATTTATAGTTCTTATAGGCAAGAATGTGTAATGTTTTCAAACTGAAAACTTCTAAATTTAGATCTCAACCATATAGTACTCTTTCAAGTTCAATTCTTTAATTAAAAACTCCTCAAACTTCTGCATCCCTGGGTTGCTTGTATCTGCTCTCAAGGACACAAACCTGCTATCCAAAAACATCAGCTACTATGATTTTTTTAATCTTTCCATCCTGTAGACAATAAGAGGGCCTTTTATCAAGCCCATCTTGGGTTCAGCCAGATGGAGAAATGAGCCTCCAAAACAATCCTGGAAGTTTTTGACCCATCCATAGAGCGACTCTGCCATCTGCCATTCTGACGCCTTAACCATTTGGCCATCTGGCCATCAAATTGTGATGTAAAAACATCTGATCAATATAATTCTGTCTTTAACCAGTTCTTTTGATATATAAACAGATTTTATTCCTTCTCTATATCTTAATATTTTAAAAATTTAATATAAAATTTCTTATTTTTCTCAACTATATTTGACTTTAAAAACATTAAAAAATGTATAACAATAACATAAAGTGAAATATAACTTTACATTATTTTTATGCTTTCTAAGAGTATGGCTATAACAGAAGTATTTAACTGTATCTACAATATATAATTTAGAGCATCCATTGTCAAAGTGGATGATAACGCCCCCTTGTGGGTNGCACCCACCTTGCTGAGACCTTCGTCATACCCAAATTTTAGGTTAGGATGTGATGCACTCGGTCGACAGAGATGCCTGTTGTCTCAGCTATCTCACGCGTTTTCAAACGGCGATCTGCTAATACCAAATCGTGAACTTTGTCGATATTTTCTTCAGTAACAGCAGTTGACGGCCATCCACTGCGAGGGTCATCTTCCACACTCTCTCTGCCAGATTTAAAAAGGGCTGTCCATTTTTTCACAGTGGTGTACGAAGGAACAGACTCTCCCAAAACTTCATCCATGTCAGCTTTGATTTGAGATGGGGTCAACCCTTTTTTCGTCAGATATTTTATGAAAAACTTTATGACAAATCAAGTGGAAATTGGTATCGTATCTCTAGCAAACATGGCTGAATTATTCCTGCCAAAAATTAAATTGATCGCAGCGCCACACATAGGCAAGGCCGCGAACTTTCCGAACAGCCCTCGTAATCCAAATGTTTAAAGTTCTAAAACTAATACAGTAGAGCATCGATTATCCGACTACATTCTAGTCGGCAAATTCAAATGTCCGCTAGTGATGTGGCGCTACAATATTTGGCCATGTCTTGGTTAATTTAATATTATTTTTACGTGTTTTAGCTGGCAACACTGGATCGACCATGAAAGGGAGCCAGTATTTAAACGAGGCTTAATTTTCTAATTTTTAACGATACAATAGCAACGATTATTATTTTTAAAAAAAATTTGATAGGCTTAACATGGAGGAAAATTCAACGCAAAGTAGGTTAATAGCGATATACTAATATACTAATTACATGGGATATAATAATATACTACACTAATAATGTATTTTTTCATACTTTTCGGTTATCCGACTTTTCAATTATCCGACCAACCCCAGTCCCCAATTGGATCGGATAATCGATGCTCTACTGTATTATGTATGTAACATTCATGACAATGTTTCAATATTTACTTATGACAGCTTATACATATTTTTCACAGCATCAATTGTTTTCCTTGAGAAACTTAAGCATTGTTTTATGTTTGCATGATTGTTTATATTTTATTCAAGCTATATCTATTGTATGAGGTAATAATCTCCTGACTTATCAGCATTACTCATAATCAGTATAATAAATAAATAAATGTATGATATATGATATATTTATGATTAATTTTTGAATATATAATAAAGGATATTTTAACAAACATATTTATATATTATATAACTTGAAAACACTAATATGCAGAAAATAATATCAAATGACATCTGTATGTAAGCCTTGTAAGAAAAGATGGGCTCAAATGGGATAATGGTAGAGCCATTTGGTCCAAAAT
>NW_019388096.1:0-7909 GCF_000671375.1 Centruroides sculpturatus
TGATTTTCTTCATTTCTTGATTGGTCGCGAAGGCGAAATTTTTTCTCAAACCGATCACTTTTTAAGTTCTCTTAAACAATGTAAATCTCAAATATAACGTTTATTTACGAAGTTTTTTAACCTTGAGAAACGGAAAGAAAAAGAAAGGAAAGTCAAGCCTATTATAATCGTTTCAATATCCCTAATATAATTTGAATAATTCAGTTTATACCTTATGCCCTCGATATAATAGATCCTGATTTAACGGACAAAAGACTTCTATCCTAAATGGCAGCATAAATATTTAAAACTATTTTTATTTTATTCGCGAATAGATCAATGAGTATAAATTACTCAATGTATATTATAATAAAATGTATTAAAATAGATGTCGTAAAATATGTTTGAGTATATTCAAACATATTTTAATACACTTTGTATATTGTAAGCTCCATAGTTTGTCAGTTAAATCGAAAAACAACTTATAGTCTAAGAAAACTATTTTATGAATTAAGGAAACAAAATGCAATAAAATTACCCAATAAATTTAACAATGCTAGAATTGTTTCTAGATTTTGTAAAACTAAATCATATTATTTACAAATCTAGCTTAGTTTTATATAAGTTTCCCGCATCAAACCCCAACTCTCTGTTACCATCAGGGACCGAGTCGATAAACTCACTGAACATGTGAAACACTGAACACCTCACCAAAGGGTTGGCCACGTGGAGTTTTTAGGGTTTTTCACATGTCTAACGCACGAATCGGGTCAGTTTTCCATAGAAAGTCTTTCCGGAAGGCACTTCCTTAGCAGATCGACCATGTACCTTATTCCATCAACCTGTGTTACCATTAACACATTATTAGGAAAATCCAATTCGATCATCATAAATGGTTATATTTTAATACTGGGAGGAGGAAACCACTCATCAATTTTCAAATTCGTTGGCAGACATTTAGGATTACATCAAATTCCGCTTTTATCTAAATAATTTGCTAGTAGCACTATTAGAAGGAAGATATATAGACATATTATATCATAGCAAATCAACATCACGAATCAATGGTGCCATTTAAATGCCAACTTACTCAAAATTATTCGAATTTTAACTGTTCGGGTTAGTTTAATTGTTATATTGTGAGCTTAATTGGATCATCATTTATAATGCAGTAGGATTACAATTTGTCTAATAATTTACTTTCATATTATTTAAAGTTTCAATCTACAGAATTAAAATATTTACGATTTTATTTTAATTGCAATTAATTTTCTCGAGGAGACTTTACTCTTTAGTGGATTTATTTTTTATTTATTTAAATTTTAAATCTTTATTCGTGATTACGGTCCTGTAATTACCTGCAAAAGACAAACTGCTTTACTTATAGAACATCAAATTTTCATTCAAAGAAGCTTAATTGTATTTTTAGTGAAAGTAGACGTTTCTTTCTTTGTATACGGTTGTGCATTTAATATAATTAAAGTTTAATACATTTAATCTGGTTGTACGAACGATATTAACATATTATGCATATAGCCAGATGCCATACTGTATATATATATAACATTAATATCATATACAGATATTAAATTAAGTCACTTTGGTAGTAATTTCAGTGTTTGTCTCTTGATCCTCAGTGTAATAAAATTAATTAGCAAACCTTATTTCTTAAGTATATTTATATTAATAAAAATCAGTAACTTATATTTACAGGCCTTGAATTACAACGTGCAAATCTACATTCACTCCTATACCACTCACTATGAATAAAGAGTAAACTCTTAGATGAGGTATATAGGGTCATTGTAAGAAAGCCCCAGGCCTCTAGGTCTCCTCAAAACGAAATTATACTTTATATATTCATTAATAATATTATATAATGTAATTATTATCTTCACTATTATTATTAAGAATATTTAATACACTTAAATTAAAATATATCTTCGAATAAGTAATCTGAAAGTTAGGAAACTGATTCCAAAATAATTCAACATAAGTAAAAATAATGAAGGATAAAAATAAAATACAATCGAACCTCTAATAAAAACCACATTTAATACAGCGGTCATTTTTCATAAACATTACTTTTTAAATGACCTCCAAATAACAGCTACCTCCGAACAACGGCCATTTTTATATTCCCATCAGTGGCCGTTGTTAAGAGGTTTCACTACATTCTGTTGTCATATATTACAGATAAAGAAGCTGAAGATAATGAAAACATTATGAATGCAATTTCTCTCGATAAAATTAATTCAGAAAATTTTAAATTTATGAATTCATCGAAAAAAATGATTCTTAATAAATCACTTGTTAGAAAGTGAATCACTTTGCTTAATTTGTAATTTCTTTATCATTTTTTAAAATAATGAAATATTAAATTATTGAAATCCATTGGACCAAACAATATTTTAGTAAAGAAAATTAATCTTATCAATTAAATTTTTCCATAAATCATTTTAAATTTGTAGAAGACATTTTCTCCGCATTTATAAAGTTCATTGTAAAAATAAAGTAATTTTTACTTATTTATTTATTTGACTAAATGTAAAATGATGACATTTTTTTCCTCGATAAAATAATGGAATTTTTGATAGAGAAAATGTATTTGTCAAAAACGTACAGTAAATTAGAATCTATAATAAAATATAGAATTAAATTAGTTCAATTCTTTTATATTATATTTTTCTGTATTAAAAAAATAGAATATTTCGACTAATCATTTTTCAATATACTGAAATTCGCTTTATAAGTGATAGTTTAACACGCAAAAATTAGTGCGAATTTTCGCGTTTTGCTTTAAACAATTAACATGATTTTCCGGGGTTTAACTGTCACGTGACAATTGTTAAAACTAAATTGTACGATGAATTATGTGATATACCATGCTTTAATTACACGCTTTACAGCAGCGTAAGCCATGCCTAAGCGGCCAGGCCCCTTTACCTTTGTAAATAAAGAAATAATCAAATAAGTACAGAAAAAAGATTTGAATGTGATAAACACACATACATGCAATATCTCTTAATCGGTACAGGTGGTACAGGGGTGAACGTAGGTTTGCAATTCCTCCCGATCATCGGATTTAGTTACATTACTGATGGGTTACATTTCAACAGTTACTCAAATGATAGTCAACACACTAATAAAACGCGCGATTTATGATATTACACGTCTTAACAAAAGCAACACGAAGAATCACATGATCCATCATACACTGTTTTCTTAAATTGCAATGTGATTTTAACGAATTAGGTAATTCCACACTGTGAATACGACACGCGAAAGCACTCCATATTAAATACATATTTATGCAGCCAAACCTATGAACATAGATCACTGACGATAACACAAAAAATGGCCGTAGTTTGGAGGTTATTTTATATGAATTTTACTTTTAAAAACTTTCTGAAAAAATATATCTACCGTTTAGATAATCATTGTTAAGATGTGGTCACTATTGGAGGTTCGATTGTATTATAAATTATAAGTAGAAAGACAAAGTATCATTCAGAAATACAATATATCAATTACTAATTGATTCAGTTTGAGTAATTAATTAATTCGTGTCGTAGAATTGATTGGTTGCTGGTCGAGGATGTGACCAACGTTAATTCCAACCCCTAGAGGATATACAGGTTATGTGAGTGCAATTTAATTTTCTTCATAAAATTTCGTATTCTCTAGTCGTGCGATAACTTTGTTAGAGATGTCTTTTCTCTTGAAGTTTCCTACTCTCAGAAGATATTCCTTTAAAAAGATGACAGGTGTACAAACGTTGTTAGCAAACTGGTATGTGACGAAGTTCTAAATTGTCCAATGATTATCTCTCTTTTTTTTTATCAAAAGAAATTTATTTTTAGCGAGGTAAATTTTTCAAAAATACATTATTTTTCCCCTAAAAAATCATTCTGATAATGATTATTGATTCACAAATTACAATTGTTATTTGAGATTACGTCTCTTGTAGTTTGATCGTAGAAGAAAGCAATTACCGTTAATTGTTGAGCAATTTCTATTTTAAATTTAATTAATTCTCAGAATTTTTTCTATGTAGATAAAAACATATCTTTTATTTTAAATTGTAAGTACTGTAGAGTTCCGATTATCCGTTCTGAACGGGAATAGAGATAAGCCGGATAGAAAAAGATTTGAAGAAAATTTCTCTTCGATTATTCGACCTTTTACGTTATCCAACCACAGAACAAACAATACAAAAGACCAAATAATCGAGCTTACTGTATATCATATTTTAACTTTTATTTTTTTATAAGAATTTGTTTTATCTCAAGATTTGGTTGTCCATTCTGTGGTGTATTTTGATGGGATCTGTTGTGGAAGATAAGAACTCAATGACATGCGTCTATTCAATATAAGAGCAAACTTTTGCAACTAGTGGCGAATTAACAATGAAACGTATGCTACAGTAAGGTAAACTGACAATGAAGAGAGAGAATCGCGTAATTATATACAGGTGTGCTTCTAGGAAAATTTACAAGACCCTTCTAGTACGTTGAGAGGAGGATAAGTGTGGAATGCATTGATCAACACTCTCCCTAATTTCATGTATTGCGTGTTTTAACTAACATTCATTCCGACAATATTACGAAAATTAACGTTTGACAAAATTCTATCCTGCAATTTTTGGTAACATTACAAAGTTTCACCCGACAATACAAAGGTTACGTGTTTAAGTTTAAGTAAGCCGTTCCTAAGAACACTGTATTTGTATTATGCTTCCTTCTTTTATATAAAAATGATACCTCTTTTCTCATATAAAATGACGGCGGATGTCAATGTGTTTCGAGTATTTGGACCTAAAATGGAAGATGAACTTTTTGCTAAACGTTGGGCTTTTTGATTGTTATTTTAAACTGTGGTTTTACGTGTTCCAAATGTAGGTGTTACTTTATCCATTAACCTCTTTTTGACGCTTCTTCTATTCGCCTTCCGCGTTTGACAGATCAAAAGTTCGTTGTTGTTGTTTTGTTTCTATTTCTATTTCTTCTTTTTCTTTCCAGCTAACGGCGACATTTGCCAATTTAAAAAAAAAACGAATCATGTGTATGACCTTCTGTCATCTGTGTCTTCACCCCAATCGATGTCTACAAAGGCTCTCAATGGTAATTCCGTTTTCTTAAATAGAAGTCCATTTTCAATGGTACCTTTTAAGTATCGTAGCACCCGTTTCTCTTGCTTCTAGTGTTCTATATTGTAACAGGTATTGAATTTGCTCAGTAGACTGTACGCCATATCCGGTTGAGTTGAGATTGCTAAGTACATTAGTGATCGTATATGATTTTGAAAGAGAGAATCTTTCCCATTTTATCGTCTTTTTCTTTCCTACTTAACAGTACCTGCTGGTTCAAATTTATATTTGAATCCAGGGTTGCTGTCATAGATTTCGCGTTTTCCATTCCAAATCGTCTTAGAATTTCATTTATGTAATACTTTTGAATCATTTTGACTGTCTCAATCTTTACGTCTTAATTGAATTCAATACAGTAATTAGTGACATGTCTTTTATCTCGAACTCATTCTTGAAATTTTCTTTTAATTCGGAATTATGGAGTCGTCCATTAATTTCATGTACAGTTTAAGGGGAATAGTCTTTGTGAGCATTTTTAGTATTGTTAGGTGGCATACAAAATTTGTTCTTAAAAGCAGATTTAGTAATCGTGGGAATAAATTATCAGTTTTAAAAAGTTATTCAAATATTCTTATCATTTCTTCGATGTCAGGGGATCCATGAACTGTTGTACACAAAATCAAAGAGGGGGCTTGCCAAAAGTACATCACTGTACACAACAGGGAAGGAGAAGTTTGACACACTCTCTCCTTGTGGCTCAAAAACTATACTATACACATAATTAATGGATGGCTCTTATCACTTGACGCGATTATTACATGCCATCCACGTAAATTCTTATCAGTGTTATTGATTCTCGTTTTTGAGATTGATATGGAAGGGTCAGCAGAATTCGAAAGTTTTAATTCAAGCTGTTGTAATTTCTTCTTTATCTTTTTTATAGAATTGTCTACCTTAACCCAGAGAACGTTTTTTCTTAATGCAATGTATATAACAATAAGAGAATAAACTAACAATCGAGTAAATTACCTAATTATAAACAAGTGTAATTCTGTGAAAATTTACAAGGTCCTTTTATCACTTTGCATTCCACGCTTATCTCCTCCTCATTGACCAACAAATTCTAACTGTTTAATCCAATTTAATTCCGAATTTTTCTTATTTTATCTAAGATTGTTTATTTATTTTATTAACAGTTTTCTTAAAATTAAATTATTTAAATAATTTGTGTAGAAAAGAAAATAAGTTTAACTGAATTTTTTTCCTCGAGAATAAATTGCATAAAAAAATAATTTTATTGAAAATGGTGCATGAAAATAACCATTTTAAGAAATCGATAAAGAAAATATCATAATTATGTTTTTTTAAAAAACAATCTTTAACAAAAAAAACCTTAATGAATAAAAAAATAATTTCTTGGTCCATGTTTAATAAAATTATCATTTAAAAAAATATTTTGAGGAAAATATAATTATGTTCTTGAAAAATCACTTATATTTTAATTGCATTTATTATTATTTTCATAATTATAATTAAATTTTCCTTGGTTTAAATAACGAATTGGCGTATCGAAATTAATTTTATTTATTTTTTAATTAGGAAAGAATTATTATTGAATCGGCGAGATTTTATTCAAAGCTATGAGCACCCTAACTACAACAACTTCCGAAAGATTAAATTCGACATTATACCTTAATTCGAAAGTTTTAAAGACAAAATTGCGATGATCCTTTGTGCTAAATTGAGTGTAACTTCTTTAAGAAATTTACATCCTGCACAAACCTTGATAAAGAGTGGGTATAACAAATAGCTTTACGCTTGATTTGCAGATATGTAAAAGGTAGCAAATCAATCTACTGAGTAAAATCCTGTTTCGCACGATAAACAATCACAAAAGTTAAAAAAAAATTAACCAATTTTTCAGATAAAAAAAATGAGGGAAAATAATAAAAACTTCAAGTTACTGGAGGATTTATCACGGATTTTCTTTTTAAAATGTATTCTTAAAGCAAAAATGCTGCTTATATTGAAGAGATTTTTATCTAAAGGAAAGATATATTGAGAGATGAAAGTTTCTTAAAGGGAGAAAACGTGATGTTATCAAATCTCCATTTAATTCAATACATATATGAAGAAAATCAATAAAAAAATCCTCTGTATAGCCGCATCATAATACTGTTCATTGCAGTTTGACAATTTCTCGTTCTGATCAAAAGTCATCTAATTCAGTTTTGGTTGAAATGTGAATGCCAATGGTTTTATCGAATTCTTTTTTTTTATTTATTTAACTTACCGTTATACTCGTTAAATAAAACATCAATGAAAATGCGATATTTACACTGTAAAAAATATTTAAAAAATGAGTGAAGTGAAGTTTGCTTTGGAAAGTTTGATTACGGATTTATTTAGACTTCTCCGGATTAAAAAAAAAGAAAAAAAAATACATATATATTTTTAGAAATTGTGTAAGAGCAAGATTAAAACTGAAGAACGAAATTCCAAATCTAATATTTGCGATAAAAAATAAATAAAGAGTCGGAAAGCAATTATATCAAGCTAACTTCAAATCATCGCGCTTAGATGATTGCTTCTCTGCATTATCATCGTATCGGCGGAAAAGACGAACTACAAGGCGTAGGATTTTTGTTGATTTGCAACCGGGTTGCTAAGATTACCGAGAAAATTTAATATTTTTTTCATAAATTTACCATAAATAGAAAATACATTTTTGGAAAATTTAATCTGTTTTTTTTTGAAAAATATATTTCGAATTTATGATAAATATTTTATTTAATGTAATATTACATGATGTGACTTTTTTTAGGATAAGTAGAAATTGAG
>NW_019388097.1:0-7933 GCF_000671375.1 Centruroides sculpturatus
AAAGAAAAGATCCATTTTTCGAAATTTTACGAAAAAGGATGTACACATTTCCTTCCCACATAGCCGTTTCCTATCTCTCAGGAACCCGAAAAATGACTCATAAGGATCTTATCCTAAAAATCACCGATTGGCGAGAAATCATAACGTGACGAAGGATATAAAAAGGGTGACAACGGAAAAAGGGGGTCGGTTCGTCATCACCGTTCGTGAAAGGGAGCCCTCATCACCGCCGATCCTTTAAGGTCTAAAATTATCTTTAAAATATTATACAAAGAATTAAATATAAATCATTGTCGCTGTGCAAAATATAAATTAATGAAAAAGAAGAAAAAAATAAAAAAATAAAAGGTCATATTTCCACATCTGAAATCATTTTACCAATTAATCTTTTTGAATTTTTTTTGCTTTTTACTTTCATGAGATAAAGAATGAAAAAATTTCGTATTTGCTTACAAATACAAAAAAAAGTATTTGTAAGCAAATACGTAATTTTTTCATTTTTTACCTGGTGAAAGTTGTCATAAGAAATAAAATTAATTTTAAGATTATCATTCTGCAAAAAATTAAATTTCGATTTTCACATATAAATCTTTAATCCGCTTATAAAAATTCTTCTTCAAAAATACATAAACACGTTTCTACTACTTTTAAAACTTATGAAAAAATTTGTATATATATATTTTATAATAACGTTTGAATAAATTGTCCATTAGTTTTGTGTAATTTTTTGTTCTTTGCTTTATTTCATATAAAATTACTGTTTTCATCTTATTCTTTTATTTATATTCAAATTTCTATAATGAAAGTTTAGTGTTTTACATTAACGTTCATTGTGATCCAATTTTTATATTATGCCAGATAACTAATTCATTTTACAATACTTCAAATATAAGCATTTCATTAACATCTAAATGAAAATGGCTAATTTTGATTATAATTTCAATATTTAAAATGAAGGTGTGTAGATATAAATTCGAAAGTTAATTTTCTCTTTAGTTATGAGATATTTGTATTACAATTTCATTACGAAATGAAAATTTTATTTTATTTGAGAAACGATTTAAAAGAGTATCCAATATTTTTTTATATTTTTATTCACCATTCTTATCATCATAAACTTTTTTAAATGACAGAATATATAGTCTACAGTATATTAAAAATGGACTTTTAAAGATTTAATGATATATAACTGACGTATATTCATATAATCCAGTGTTTCTCAACGGGGGCGATATCGCCCCCATGTGGGCGTTTTTCCATGTTGAGGGGGCGTTTTTTAACAATTTATATTTTGGGGGGCGAAAAACAATTTTCTGGGCGATATAGTAAAACATTATATTAAGATTAATTAAATATTTTATTCGTTATATCGTACAATAATTAAACAAATAACATTATACTAGTCACTAGTCTATTCAATGCAGTACGAATTTGGCGTTAGCCCTAGCCCACGGCATCGGAATTTTGAAGTGAAGGGGGTGATACTACGTTGAAGGAGCGACGATTCGTTAGAGGTTGAGAAACACTGATATAATCGGATAAAAATTCGATCACATGAATAATTTTAAAAAATAATAATCACTGTTTCAATTTCTAAGGTACAGTCGACCCCTCTATAACACTGTTGATAATTCCGTTTTATATGAATTCCACGTTGTACGAGTCACTTAGATTTTACAAATACATGTGCTGGGCTGTGAACGGCTCACGTATTTGTAAAATCTAAGTGACTCGTACAACGTGGAATTCATATAAAACGGAATTATCAACAGTGTTATAGGGGGTCGAATAGGGGGTCGACTGTATTGTTTTAGCAGTCCATATTCTTTAATTTTACCTGAAAAGTTATAAATTTCTTTTAGGAACTTTTGCTTCTTGTTTATTTCATTAGATTAAATATTTCCATTATGACTTAAACTCCAATGAAACTCAATGAAAATAATACCACAAAAAATGATTTATAACGAATATCATAAAATATAAATTAATTGAAAAAAATAATAAATATTATTTAACACAACTAATTATATCATTTCGTAAAGCACAACAAATTATACATTATAAGTAATAGTTTTTATGGCGAATTTCGTGTTATATTTAGATAATTTTTATCGATAAAGTATAAAAATATTAAGCTTTGTCTTGAATACATTAAAAGCATTTCCTCTATCAATAGTATTTTCAGGCTTTTAAAGCAAAAATTAAAGATTTATATAATTTACGACGTATGAACATAACATAGAAATTGACGATTATTATAAATCCGAAGAAGAAAAGTGATTTTATTTTATATGGTCGATGGATAGGAAACGATAAGATGACACATTGAATTATCAACTCAAGGAAATACAATTTGAGATTACCATAAGAACGTTATTCTAATATTAGAAATATCAGGATTCAAACACGATGTCGACTTTCATCAATAGTTTTGATGCCATCTATTAATTAAAAATCACGAATTCACAACATATTCGGGATTTGTGGATTCTATATCCCACATGAACCTTAACAAGTTTAATTGTTTGTTTGGTTAAGTTACGGCAACGCAACTGGGGTGATCTGCCTAGGGGAAATGCCTTCCGGGAGGTCATTTTAAGGATAACTGGCCCCTTATTCAATCGTTACAGACGTAAAGAAAACCCGGAAAACTCCACTTGTCCAGCCCATCCTGGCGAGGCGCGAATCCACATTCGAACTCCCACTAGTTCAGGGAACGGAACCGATTGGCCAAAGGTTAATTCTTTATATAGAAAAAGTTTAGTGGCGTATTAATATATTACATAATGTCTATGTTTTTGAGTCTTTACCTTTTCTAAAAATACATGTAGATACAATTGAAAATGCAGATGAATTGTTGTTAGATCTGGAGTTTGACATCAAACTTTTTTAAAATTAATGAAATGGAACCAAATCTAAATATTAAAAATTCATAAGATGTAAAAATAATTGTAACAGCTATTTTACGCATTTCATTATATATTACAAAATCAAACTAATTCAGCCTTCTTATATTTACAAATTTTATGAAAAAAATCGAACGTAATTAACGATAAAAAATATTTTGCATGATAAAATGACGGAAAGTAATTTTTTCATATCATAAAAAGAAATTGAAAAAGAAAGATCTCGCGATCTTCTAACAAGTTCATTAGTATTTTTTATGTTCTTATTATAAAAAACAGACAAAAAGTTTTCACTAATGAAATTTCCAAGTTGTTATCTTAGAGAAATTTCGATTTATAAAGGTCATTAAGCATTTTCAATAATTTCGGAATTGATGTTCTGATTACACAACATCCTTAATCAAATTTTTAGTTTTGAAGAATAAAATTCCTTTCTATTTTTTTTAAATATCGCATATTAAAAGTTCATTTCAGAAGGTTTAAAATATAATATAGAATTAATTAAAAACTACTTAAAATGAAACATTTTATCCAAAAAAAATCATTTATTGTACTGTATTGCAGATTTATATTATTTATCGTAATTAATTGAAACGTAAATTATATTTCAATAACTAATGAGTTTTAAAATTGATACAATTTACAAACCTGTTAAATTAATTCGGATAAAAAATATAATATATAAAGCTATATAAAATTTGAAAATTTATAATTAATTTATTGATTTTAAAATAAATTTTTTATGATTTTCTCTAAATATATATACATACATAACTATATTGATTTGCAAATGCTTAAGACTACTCGTTATTATATAGAAAATTAACAGTTTTACAAAAACATGTAATTAATTTTCTGAGATATTTGAAGAAAACAACATCGCAGATAAATACTTACATTACTACAAACAAAAAAGGACAGACATCAATACTTTGTATGGTCTTTTTTGTATTTATAATGGACGAAATACTGTACGATGTGGCATGCTGTCAATTAGGGATTTCCAGTAGTCATATGAAATTTCTTTGCACAGCACGTACTTAATCAAAGACTGGGAATTTGATGGCTGTTTTTCTACAGCCTTGTCTTTTAAAATGGTCTACAATTCTCAACGGGATTACGATCAGGACTGTTACTCGGCCAGTTAAATTCAATAACTTTACTTTTCTTGCGATTATCTTTTATTGTTTTTGATTTATGGCAACGACATCCATCATGCATGAAGATTGTGCATCTGCACACTGTCATATGAGTTTTCATCTTTTCCCGTAACATTTACACAAAAAGAGAAAAACTCACTGTAGATTCTTGCGGAAAAAGATACAATGAAGCTGTACCATATGTAAGCATTGCAACCCATATTATCTGACTTGTTTCTTGATGCTAAGGATGAATATTCCATCAAACATTTACCATCATAAAATATAATTTGTATGATAGAAATCGTGTTTTTATTTTTAGCCTGAAGAGGGTGAATTAATGTATAAGGAAAACATTCACTCGATATGCATCTCTTGATAAAAATAAATAAATATTTTCTGATTATTTTCTTGGCGTACGTTCTATGTCTCTGAAAATTTTGAATTAGAAGGAGTTAAAGCAGATAAAAAGATAAAAAACGGAATTTACCATTTATTGTCAATCTTGTGTTTCACGCGATGCAGATTGTTTCAAAGTTGATTCATTTGAAAAAAAGACTTGACTCCAATTTTGAACAGTCCACGATTGATGACACCTAGCAAATTCCAGTCATTTCTTTTTCATCACAAAGGCTAACATCGGTTTTCTGAATGTTTATTAGACGAATCCAATTATTTGCTGAGACATCGGAAAACTGCTGATACAAATATCAGTTCTTGTTGATTGCAGAAAGGACTTGATTTGTTAGGGTTAAGTAACTTTTAACGATAAGCCAATGATAATTCGTCAGTTCACAGCGCAGGATAGGATGACAAATTATACATACCACCAAGCAATGTCTTCAAAATACTTTATTAAAGTTATTATTAAGGACATAAATCACAAAGCAGTTTACTGCACACAACAAGTAAGAAAACGAAAACGAAACTAATTAAAAAAAACGGGAATATCAATCTTTAAAAAACGGGACGAGATCTCGCACTCTTCTCGCGAGCACTATCGTTGAGGAGTTGTTGATAAACACGGACGTCTAACATGATTTTCCTGTCCGAACTCATTGGAAAACACAATAATGTCATCATGAGAGGTTGTTTTACTGGAATAACTCTTCTCTTTCGATTGCCGAATCCATCAGTATCTCAATATTTCGTGTTATGAACAGTAGTCTTGATCACATTCATTTTTCTGTTTACGTTGCGAATTTACTTCCTTGTACAATATAAAGTCACTACAGTATTTGTGTTCTTTGAATAAAACTACGTGCTACTTTTTTGTCCAGTTTTTACTACAGAGAAAATAAATATACAAACTCTCATCACAAAAAATTGAAACCAATCGAAGCTTCTATGTTTCCTCCCAGTCGCTAAATGCATGCCACCGTCAGGCTATACAAATCTGACAGGAAGTTGCTCAATAAGAAAACGATGACGCACTCGGTAGAATAACAGCATGTAATCTTAAACTTTTCCAAAAAATGACTATTTTATACAGTCTACTGTCAAGTGTGACATAGTCCTATAATAAGATTTATTTGCGTTATTACATAATATTTTACAATATATTGGATAATCGTAATTAAAGTGTATTTAAAATTGTCTAGAGAGATATTTGACAGGCCGAAAACAACTGAATCTTATATGGCGGTATTTAAGGACATGCGGAAGACATACCTGCCAAAGAGAAAAAAACTTTAGCTTCAAAACTCATCGTTATGATGCTGTAATCGCTATTATTTATAAAAGATACTCATTTATATGGAAATCTTAGCTATGCAGAAGAAATCAATGTTGAGTATTCATTTTGAAGATGTAAAACCATCTGGAAATGAATTGTGTGTTCAACAGCTGAACGTAATTGAGCTTCTATGATGCTTCTCATGTGCTATATGATATTGCTCCAAGGCTATCAAATTTGTGCCACGTCTTCAGTAAACTACACCCTTTACGTCTTCTCACAACCAAAACTCACACGGATTAAAGGCCCACCAGTGGCCAAGTGGTCCTTTCCCTAAACACGGAGAGATCGGTCGTGGGTTCGCGAACCACGACCGAACGGGACGGGCTGGCCACTTGGAGTATTCCGGGTTTGCTCCACGTCTGTAACACCTGAATAGGAGTCAGTTATCTTTAAAACCCTCCCGGAAGACATTCCACTAGGCCGATTGCCCAAGTGTTGCGTTGCCGTAATTTAATAAAACAAACAAACACGCGGATTAAGATGCAATGCGCAAAAAGGGCCATAGTAGTGAGTTTTGGTTTTATCATTTTTACAGAAATGTCACTATATTACATTTGGTGGTATTTGAGAATTTTAGATTGCTAAATATCTCTTAGACATTATTGAATTGTGATATTTCGATTACGATAACTGGGTATTTTAAGATTTGTCTAATTTACGGCTGTTCTATCTTAAATAAAATTTCAGTAAGTAACTCACAGTGTATTGTTGTTAACATGTATATTGAAATTAAATATTTTACATTAGAACTTAAATTGTAAACAAAATACCTATCCACTATATAAAGTTTATTGCATTTATCGCATAAATATCTTGAACAATTCAGATTGAAATATATGGCGTCATCTACAATTATTTTGCGAAACGAGAAACAATTGTAAAGACTTGCTTTCACATTACCAGAAAATACAGCAGAAACAGAAATAGAAATAGAAAAGTGACAACGTTTAATATGTACAAATTTCTGCTGTTTAGAATTCGTACATAAATCTAGAGAAAAAGAATAATTTACCTTTTCATTTTCTGTTCGAATTGTTGTGTTTTTTTTTTTTTCTCATTTGGAAATATAGTAGTCATAACATAGGTTAGTTCAGTTATGCTTCGTTTCCATATAACGAAAAATCAAAAAGAAGTAGCAGAAACAAGATCATCTGAAATTTCTTTCCGTTCTTATTCTGTTTTTGTTCTAAATGCACTATGCCAAAAATTGAGCACAGAATTTCTCACGAACTTTCATGGCTTGGCAGAAATATTGGTAATGGCCTATTTCTTCTCAATATGAAATTTGTCGTTTATCAGGGAAAAGTTAAAAATCAATCGTAAACGAATTCTTTTATCTTCCGTTTCGTTACTTTAATTTAGAAACTGTGCTTTCAATAGTATTGCCAGCAATTATAAAAATTGCGTTAGCAAAATATTACGCTATGTATAGTATAGTCAGAGTCGGTAGATTAACTGGTCTTTCGACTAATAGTTCAAACTTAGCTAGGGACAATATTTGCTGCTAGTTGGCGTCTTTGTTGACAGAAGAGCGTTGTTCTTGCTATGTATATACTGAAGTGAGTGATTTCGTCCTATAATAATTGTTTTTTTTAGCTACATAAAAATTCTAATGTGCTTTGTGCCAGGATGCAAGGCAGGATATGTCATCGAACGAGAAGAGACAATTTTTTCCGTGTTCCTAGCGATAAGATTCAGGAGTGGATGTGATGCATTCCACGAGACGACAAGATGCTAATAAATAAATGTTACGTTTGTGACGTACATTTTGCGAGTGGATTTATTTTAAAAACCTACTCCCATGTTATAAATGGAGAGAAAGTAGAAATTCCACGAGATCGCTGGGCATTAACGTGAGATGCATATCCATCAAACTTCCCTAATTGTCCTAAGTACATTAGTCTGTACCTCAAAAACGATCAACGCGATGTCTCACAAGAAATGAAGAACCATCTAGGATGGGATCACGAAAAGACAATACCAAAGGTAAATATAAATACAGTAGAGCGTCGATTTTCCGAAAGTCAATCATCCGAAACGTCAATCATCCGAAATAATTCCAGTCGGCAAATTTAAATTTTCGCCAGTGCTGTGGCGCTTCAATCTTTGGCTATGTCTTGGGCTACTCAAATATTTTACGTTTTTGATAC
>NW_019388098.1:0-2767 GCF_000671375.1 Centruroides sculpturatus
TTTTCATATGTTTCCAGTACGTTGTTCATGTTGAAATGCCCCTCATTACAGTACATTGCACCATACAGTTAAGGATTAAAGAAAGAACTTTTGACTTTGACGGTTGATTGTTTGAAAAATATTTAAATTTAGTCTAGACTGTTCTCTAGACTAGATTATTACACAGGATTCAAAAGATAATAGGAAAGAGAAAATAATTTTTTTTTACGTTTCAATATAATATAATATAATAATAAAAGAAACGATATGATTCTTAAAATATTATTCTGTCAATATAAAGGAAACGTTAATAAATCGAATTTTATATTTTTAATGTTTACGTTATTAAAATATTTAATTTTCATTCAAAATTTTTTTTTTTATTAATTCACGGTTAATGTATACTTATAAAATTAATAAATAAATATTTTAATACAAATAAAAGGATTAAAATAAAATTCATCATTAATTTAACTCTCAAGGGTATCATATACGTATTTATCCACAAGATTTCATCTTTTTAATGTAGTAAGTTTATTGTTTATCGTATAAACTTTTATCTAATCTCCCATTACTCTTACTTTATATAGCTAAACAAGCAATAGCTCTCCCCTTTCATTTATAGATTCCATTTATATATCTTAATGCAATGCTCTAATCATCAAAAATAAAAGATAAAAATATTTTACTTTGCTTAAATTTACATTAAGATAAAGATGGTTGAATATATTTATTTTTTAAACAAGATTAATTTAAACTTTAAATTTTCCAGATATAAAATATTTTAATAACAAATAAAAATTGTTATATAAAGTTAAGTATAAAATTCATTAAAAAATAAAAATAGGCTATTTATCATCCACGAAATTCATGGCATTTTTATAATTAAAATATGCGTTATGTTGTTTTTTTTAATAATTATTTTTGTGAGGATGTTCATTAACAAGATCTATGGCTTTTTATATTAATGTATAAAGTTAAAAGTAAGTGTTTTATTATTAATATATACACAGTAAAACCTTCGTAAACTAGGTACAGGTTTTATTGTATGTATATACACAATGGTATGGTATATTGTTAATTATGAATAAATTTTGACTAAAATACACATTTTTTTTTTAAATTAAAGAAATAAAAAAAATAACCGATTTTTTAATCAAATAATAAAGAATTTTTATAGTTTATACCATATAATTTGATCATTTTCAATTTTTCTCTAACAATAATTGTCTTTTTTAGAAGAATTTACTTCTTCGTTTGGAAAAAAAGTAATTTACGAAATTAATTATGGAACTGATATTTTTTCCTAAGAAAACAACTGAAAAAAATAATAATTATTTCTCTAGAATTCTACAAATGAAGAAATAAAAAATAAAATAAAAAACAGATTCAGTGACATTAAAAAAAATACAAGAAAGATAAAATGGTAATTAAGCAATAAAAAGCATAAAAATGTGGTAATTAAACAATATTATTCTCTATTAATAAAATTTTCTGAAAGGTGAATTGAAAGTAGACTTTTGAACTGTCTAAATGGTTTGAGCGAAGTACAAATGTCCTATTTACACACTCGCAGCAGAATCAAGTGAGTGAAGGTACAACACCGTCTGGGCGGACGGTGGGCGGTGTAGTTACGTGCTTGCTCTGTGATTATCTACCGACAGGCTGACCTTTGATCTCTTAGAATAGGATGGTAAGGGGGTGAATAGTTTCAACGGAAGGTGTTAACCTCCGAGTCAGGTTTGCTCCATGCCGTGTTATGTAAGCATTATAATGAATAAGTGTTAAGTTCTTTCAGATATTAGAGATAAGAGTTGGATTATCTGAAAATCTCATGCCCGTACAACGTGTAAACCTACTTTATATTTTACGGTTGCTAAAGTATTAAGACTTTAATTAGGTAATCTGGTGAAAAATGCTTCTTAAATCGTAAAAATGGAGACATTCGAGAAGGTTCTAACTTGCCAGTTTGTTAAATCGACACCCCTGATTTAAGGGCGCAACAGGGGAGAGTCTCAATTTTCTAGAACCAGGTGGGAAGGTTTGGATGACGCTTGAGGTGTGCACCCTACAGAGGATTGGAGCAGATGTACTGTTAAGAATGAACGTGAGCACTTTTTTAAGCTGAGGGCGGCCTGCAATTTTCTCCGTACATGTTTATAGAAATAAAGTAAAATCTCAGCTTATCTTTAAACAACTTGTCAACCGCAACTATTAAATTTAGTGAAAATTTATCATCATCCTGTCTCCGGATATATTTTGATCGAGTAAGTGATCGGTGACGAATGGCTAAAGTAGATCAGTAGGATTAAAACATTAAATGCCAAGCTATAATTCCAGAAAATGTGTAAACTGTCATCTAACAGAAAAAAAGAAGCAATAAAAGAGAACAGCCTGGCTGTGTGTCATCGAAGTCGTAACAATATGACATCAAAGAGCTATGTAAACATTGAACTCAGAAACATGTAAACATATATCTCAGATACAGTTGTATTTTTTATAGCTTAGCACATAGAGAAATGAGAAATTTAATCAGGAAGGATATTAAAATATGGTTCTTCTTGTTAAAGTATATATGTGTATTGATGAAAAATTTCGAAAATTAAAAAAAAATCGATAAAAATACAAAATAAACTAAATCATTAATAATGCCTATTTTTAATGATTTATAATTTAAAAGTCTTTAATATTAAATTTCAGAAAGCAGAATGTAAACATCAATAACATTTATATTTTATATATTTATCAAAATAAATTATTATTAAATTATAATTTCATATTAAAATAT
>NW_019388098.1:7472-7904 GCF_000671375.1 Centruroides sculpturatus
ATTTATATATATATATATATATTTTTTTTTTTAATGCAATTTCAAAACTCTGAGAATTTAAATTTTTTTGTAATTTTTATAGGAGAGAAGAAGAAGAAAAAGAAGAAGCTACGTGTATTAATTTATTTATAAATTAATAAAATCATTAAGGAAATAATTCTGAATTTATAACAAGTCTTTTGAACTAAAAGAGACATTGGAATAATCCACTGCAACGAATTCTGGAATTAAACTCTTCTATTAGACAATTACTATTCAACAGAATATCTAATCGAATTTATAAGTTATTTGATATAAACCAGAAATTTGACGACATTTAACAACTATAATTCTCTAAATACATTTATATTTAATGCGAAAATTAGTATTTTCGATTATTCTCAATATACTTTCAAATAATTTAGATTTTTCACGCTTCAAATCATATTCTTC
>NW_019388099.1:0-8998 GCF_000671375.1 Centruroides sculpturatus
ATTGTTCCTTGCTACTTGTTTGTCTTGTTTTGGCTCATAGAATCCTCGAAGTCGGAAATAGAAAGAGTATAATTTTTACTTGTTTTTTAACTAAATTTTTTTTATTTTTAGTGTGTTAATATTACCACCGATCCCATTGGTTTTAATAATTAAATCAATAATATTTTCTCTATTATTGTGGAGACAGGTGCGTTATTAATATTTTTCTTAGTTATAGTTTGTATGTGTTTCACCTCTGTTTCACGTGTATTTTGACTTATATTCAGATTTCTGCTTGTGAAAATTTCTCTGCATCAATATTTTTTCAGTATTTAGTTTTAAGAGTATTTGGGAAAAATGAACTCCATGTTTTTTTTTGTGCAGTCCTAATAACGAGTCGCAAAGCTATCAACTCTTCTTACTTTACGTTTTTTGTTTTCGTGCTATTTTATATTTTTAACCTTGTCGATCATAAGGAATATCTCGTACCCTGTGAGTACTGGTATAAATTAGTGTTTTTCTACATACTATCGCTGGGAATTTTCAACACTGTTTTTACAACTGTTGCCTTTTTTATGAATTTTTTTATTGTGTAAGCATTAATTGTATTTTTTCATAGTTTTCGTGATATAAATAGATACTGTATTTCAAGAAAGGTATCATCGATTGATGACAATAAACCGAGATGAAATATGACGGATCTCTCGATAAAAGTCATGAAATGTTTATATTAAATTTTAAAATATTTGTTTATCTATATATTTATTCGAGACAGGTTGATAATTATAATCATCAATGCAGAGCCCAAACGGTTAGGAGTTGAAAGTTTAAATTTTGTACACAGTTAGGGTACGTCACGAGAACGCACACTAAGAAGATATTTTTCGAAATTTCCCCCGGAGGAGAGGGACAGGATTAAAACTTTGTAAATGGAAGTGTTAACACTTTCATTGTCGAAGCCTTAATTCTGTCCCTCTCCCCCGGGGGAATTTCGAAAAATCTCTTCTTAGTGTGCGTTTTCGTGACGTACCCTAACTGTGTACCAAATTTAAAATTTCAACTCTTAACCGTTTGGGCTCTGCACTGATGATTATTATTATTATTATCAACCCGTCTCGATTATATATATATATATAGACATATATTATATAAGATATATAAGACATATATAGACTATATATATGTTAACGTGAAAGAACGAAGTTAGAGAATGTCAACACATTAAAAATACGTCGGTGAAAGACCGAATATTTGGTTATATTATTGATAACATACATTTAACACAATCGCTGGTGTATGTCGACAAGCATAGATAAGCTTTGGTGGAGGTCGAAACGACTCCACCAGACAAGCCGATGTCGACAGAAAGACGACAGTCTGTCGCCAAATTCTTTTTTCTGCCGCGATTGAAATGACGTGGTATTTATTTGTTATAATTTCGAACACTGCTGTTTGTCAGTCTTATGGAAGGTTTGCTGGTGCATGCAATGTTTTCTTAATTTTTTTATCCGATACACTAATTTCTATTGAATGAATAGTGCAGTGAACTTAGAACTTTTTTGGAAAAGTTACCTGCATTAATTGCAAGTAAACAAGAAGACAATTGCTTTTATTTTTCTCAAGAAAATTACTCTAAAATACTTTCTGAAGTGAACTGCTAAAACTACGTGCAGCACATATTTGGAATACAGACGATTAAAACGTTTTGACGTTTTAAAAAGTACTGATAAAGAGAAATTAATTCTACCATTAAAACCTCGATAAACGAATATACATAATTATGTTACCAATGATAAATTGTTCAATACAATATCTGAAACTCACAGCAGAACAGGCCAAGGAAGGAAAACACGAATGCTTAAAGAATTGCAACTTTAAAAATATTACATATGAAGTTGTAATGTTGTACTTAATTTAAATTTATGTAAACAATGTCAAATGAAACATAGTGCACCTTAAAAAGGTATTGTTGTGAAGCCGACGGTCAGTTCAGAGTTAAACTCAAGATGTCAAACCGATTTAATAGACCTGTAGTCATATAAGGATGGCGAATATAAGTTCATAATAGTGTATCAAAATCATTTAACGAAATTTGACTAGCTACTACCTTTGAAAAGTAAGACAGCTGAAGAAGCAACATATCACTTACTTCAAATATTTTTAACATTTGGTACCCTAGTTATATTGCATTTAGATAATGGTAGGAAATTCTCTAATCAAGTCATATCCGAACTATGCGCTATGTGGAAAGATGTGAAGATAGTTCATGGAAAGCCTCGTCACATTCGAACAGAAGACTCAGTTGAAAGGGCCAATCAGGATATACAGAATATTTTAACCGCATGGATGAACGATACCAATAAATGGTCAGATGGTTTGCCAAGAAGGTTTGCCATGGTACAATTTGCCAGGAACACCACATATCACGAAGGAATATGCCACAGTCCTTATGAAGCCATGTTTGACATTAGCATCGTCATCTTTGCCTGGCGAACAACTCGCATATATTGAAATAGCTCGAGAAAATTGTTAATACTTTTGAAGAAAATTTGAGCGGTGGCCATAACGAATATCATATTCAGAAGGATATAAAGAAGAGCTGCGTACAGATGCCCAAAATGAGATGGCGGTTGTTGTTGGAATAGAAGAATCTGACTTTTATAAATTAGCGAACAAAAAAGTACCCTCAAGCAGCTTTATACATGCAATCAGTTTGTAATTTGTAAAGAAAAGTTACTTTCCATAGAGATTTCTTCTCAAGAAATATCGCTTAGAGAAGCAGCTACAGCTAATTCGAAAAGTGGAGGGCAAGGCTATACACGCTGTCATTGCAAAGAGAAGTGTTCCACGAATAAATACAGTTGTAAAAGCAAGGGACTCTTGTGACATTCAAAGTGTCATAACATTTTAACTTGTTGTAATAAATCAGATTGTATATCTTTAATCACATAATATATATGTAAGTTACTATTGCATATTCTTTTTCTTTTCTGATTAAGAATGTACTATTCGTTTTAGGTTCAATAGTTTATTCAATTTTTTTTCTCAAAAGTCAGAAAACAAAGAATTATTTTTCCGTGTACTAGTGAATAGTACAATTGGGTAAAGACAATTTATCTGACTCCATTGTTTTTTAAAATATTTTTATTAATATAGGGGAAATGTTTATATTAAATTTTAAAATATTTGTTTATCTATATATTTATTCGAGACAGGTTGATAATTATAATCATCAATGCAGAGCCCAAACGGTTAGGAGTTGAAAGTTTAAATTTTGTACACAGTTAGGGTACGTCACGAGAACGCACACTAAGAAGATATTTTTCGAAATTTCCCCCGGAGGAGAGGGACAGGATTAAAACTTTGTAAATGGAAGTGTTAACACTTTCATTGTCGAAGCCTTAATTCTGTCCCTCTCCCCCGGGGGAATTTCGAAAAATCTCTTCTTAGTGTGCATAGTGACGTGCCCTAACTGTGTACCAAATTTCAACTTTCAACTCCTAACCATTTCAAGTGATTATTATTATTAATTCGTCTCGATTATATCTATAGATTAGTATTAATTGTTCTATAAAGAATATTGAACTATTATTCATTTTTTTGCACGTGTTAATTTTCGATTATTCTTTTACAGAATATTTCTACAAATAAGCACAATAAAGCTAGAACAAATCCAATTGAAAGCAATATTATTGGACTAATGATATCTTNTACATCCTTCTAACAGGAAAAGTAACTTTCGTTATCATGGAATTATAACAAAACCTGCCAATTCAATATAAATGGAAAAAAAATATTATATGGAATTGAACGAAAATGAAAATTTGCTTGATAATTCAACTACGCTTGTTGGAGAACAATAAAAACACTACACTCAACAAGCCACCAATAAAACTCAACTGCCTAACCTATAACCATTGTCTCCTTTTAATTTGTTTTTAAAAAAAAGCGCTTGACAAACTTGCCCCGTATGCCGAAGTTGCCCCGGTGTCCCCTATATTTAAATGAGTTCATTTCCGTTTGCTGTTACTGAAACTTTCTCCTATTTTAACATATTAAAAAAGTGGCATATTGTCTTAACGTAATAAAAATATTTTTATTCAACATTCACTATCAGTGCATGCTGAATGTCGACATTTGCCGGTGTAAAAAATAATGATACTTACCAAATATTTCGTATACGCAAAACGACTGTGTAAATGCTGACATTCACCGAAGAATCTAGACATTTTTCAGATGTCGGTCTTTCACAGTAACATATATATATTTATAAATATTCGTCGGATTTATTAAAATCAAGCTAACGTTACTAGCGTTATTTGTGTATATGTCAAGCGCACCTTTTGAATTTTGTATTTTTAATTAAAATTTTGTAGTCTCCTGTATTTATTAATTTATTAATAATATATTTTGATATCGTTCATTGCACTTTTAAAAACGTTTACATATTTACAGGGAATTCTCAATATGCTGGCATTGCAAACATATTTTATACAGAGTTAAGTCAACAAATAAGAGAAGTGTCTTATAGAATTTGCTTAAAAAATGTTTACTATAATATGAGATTACAGTAATTTATTATGCTTATCGTAATGGCATGTTTTCATTTCTTATCTATAGAATTTGCATGATGCAGCGGAGCCATAAAGTACCGACAAGGACAAAATACCTATTGCAGACACTGTAGGAAACTAAATTATATTAAAGTAGATAAAGTAAGTGAAAATGGACATGTTATAAAAGCCCTTGTTTCATCATTGTCTAGTGCAGTGGTTCCCAACCTTTTTTCATTAGCGTACCCCCGTGACATGTCATATCTCTAGATTGTACTGTACCTCTCATTTAAGAAATTTAGTGAGTACCCGTATTGTTAATTTTACATATTGTAAATTTAAATTAAAGAAAAAAATGTAAATGAAAAAATGTATAATAAAGTTGTGATTGTTGCAAGGAACATATTTTACCTAATAATTTTTTAATATTATTAGTTTGTGATACATAATATATTATTTTTTCTGCCATAATAACTAACTTTTTTCTGTACCCTAAACAACCTATCGCGTACCCCTAGGGGTACGCGTACCACAGGATGGGAATCGCTGGTCTAGTGTAATTCCCTCCATTTCCATCCTTTTGGCTGCATGGAGAGAACACCCAACACCGTTGTGAGTTCTTGAACAATGCAGTTCTGCTATTTTCGTGTGCAGTAGTTACGCAACTTTTTCATATAATTGTTAATATTTCCAGATAGTTGGATGGAACAACAAGTTGACTGGCTGAAGGAAATTTTGCTCTAAAGTAGAATTGTGTTCTTAGGGGAAATCTTACATCTGATAGCTAATGTTATATATTTTTGGAAACCGCAAGACACGGGGATTGTAACGGTGTACAGACTGTGGAAATCGAACAAGAATTTAGGAAATTACATCACATTGAACAATTTTAAAAATGGAATTGCTTTACCGGAACATATAGACCGATCAACCGGACAACAAGAAGAAAGTAAATTCGCCCATCTACTGTGAGTACATTTGCCAAATTTCGGGATAATCGGCACAGTAGTTCTGAAGATATCGTTATTTTCCGGTAATTTTTCGGCAAGTTATAGCGGGCTTCCGGGATCATATTTCGGAAAATTATTTTACTATCTCTTAGTGAACGATGTTTTTTATCTGTGTAGCAATTTTCATTCCAATCCCTCTAGCCATTTTTGAATTATGGCAATTCCATTAAATTTTCCAATCTTACACATTGCTGTTCCAATCCGTTGCCACGGTAAAGGTCATTGACCTCTTACATTCAATATTTAACGGAAAGTGCGATTTTCTCGTAGAGTTTTAATAATTCTTGGTTGTAATTTTAATACACTAATTATATTAAGATGGAAGTAAACAATTATTCATTAAACATGGAAGAGCTTAGAGAGTCTGCTCTTGAAGTCGTAAATGAACTAAAAAATTACATAGCAGAAAATAATGGAAGGAAACTATGTACGACTAAACATTCGGAATTTATTATAAACTGTATAGAGAAAATTATAGACATTTTTACAAATAAACCTTACAGGCACGATATAAGTATACTATCTGATAAAATTGATACATTAATGGATACTGTTTCTAAATCTGAGATAATTGAATTACAAAAGAAAGTCCTTGATAAGGTTACTGATTTAGATTGTAACAAAATTTCAAAAAGAAATCAAGTATCATACAGTGACGCTCTTCAAACTTATCACTCAAATATTACAAGAACATTTAAAAACACATTCAATACAAACAAATCCAAAGAAGTATAACTAATTTATGGTAAGGAAGATCCCTTAAGAAATCGTGATAATATTCGTAAAATAATACAAGAAAAAATTCGTCCATCACAAATCAACATTAGTGTCGATCGCATCAGAAAAATTGGAAGTGGTGGCCTTGCCATTGAAATGGGTAGACCCGAAGATGTGTTGACATTAGAAGAAAATATTTCAACAACAATACCTAATTTAACAACAAGACGACCAAAAAGAAAGCTTCCTCATATAATGGTACACTCAGTTCCGAATACTATTGCGAGGGAAGCTATATCTGCTCATATTCTTGAACATAATGAAACACTTAAAAATAAATACTCACTTGAAAAATTTAATACACATTTCAGAGTTAAATTTAATGCTGGAAAGAAAAACAGCCCTTACCGAAACTGGATTACAGTCGACCCCCCTATAATTACGGTCCGTATAGTTACGATTCCTATAAAACTACGAAAAAATTGCTACCGGTATCCGTAAAAAATAGTAAAAGTTCCCTATAAACACCTCAAACGTCATCGGGAAGCCGAACTACTTTCCCGCCGTCCGTAGCGCCACGCTACGGAGAGATTTCTATCGTCTGGACAGTATTATATAAATTATATATAAATTAGGTACTGTACATATAATTATATATTAATTATATATAAATTAGGTACTGTATATATAATTATATATTAACTTATTGTAACTTTGTTATAATTAAATATATAATTTCCGCCGTCTAGCGTGGCGCCACGCTACGGAGATTTTTACGCTAACTATCGTCTGTCAGTATGTAAATTAGGTACCGTAAGTCTAATACAGTACTGTAATTTTATACATTTCTTGTGAAAGAAACATTTCTTATTCAACGGCGATTAAAATTATTTATATTAATGATGTCTCCGAAGTTCTACGAAGTTTTCACAGAAAAATAAGTTGTTAGAAATCGGCCGCTCTTTGCTGAGCTGTTCCGCGACGAAAACAATGTTGAGCAATGGCAATGTCGAATGGTGACACTCGGTAAGTAATCCTACAATTTTTTGTTTATAGCGTAGTTTATACGGATTATTCCCAAAAAATATATACGTATTTTGGAAATGTTGAGTCGGATTAGTCTAGAATCGATTAATTTTATGGAAGAAAATCTTTCAAACAGCCGTAGTCCGTAAACTTGACACGTGTCGGGTTGTGATTGGAAGGATTCGTAAGAAAGCGGATTCCTAGAGAATGGAACGTATCTCTATCTTATAGGGGGGTCGACTGTATAGAACTAACCCCTGATTTACGAAAACAAATTTTAGATCTCGAGAAAGTCAACATAGAATGGTCGAGATGCAGGGTGATGGACTTTTGCCCTGTTTTACAATGCTTACGCTGCTGTAGATATGGTCGTTTAACTAAATACTGTGAGCAAACAATCAATACATGTAGTCACTGAAGGGGTGACCATTTGTACAGAAACTGCACTAATAGTAATAAGTCACCAACCTGTTGTAACTGCATTTTTGAGAAAGCCAGAGATATTACAGATAACGCCTGTCATGGTTCCTGTCCGCTATTTCAAAGAATTAAAAACTAAATCATAAATAACACCGACTATGGACCATACAAAGATTAGTACTATACGTATTCTACAAATTAATCTCAGAAGGAGTATAGTCGCTTCTTCTATTCTTAATACTAAATTAAAAGATTATGACATAATATTACTACAGGAACCATATTGTTTAAATAATCTTCTCTGTTGTTTTCCCTCAAACGGTATTACCTTTAAAGATACTCCTGAGTACCCGTGGGAAGCCATCCTCATAACAAATACTTATTTGCCCATTTTATTCCACAAAAATTACAGTAACGAATACATTACTTGTCTCGAATTAATGGCGGCTACTACCAAAATTATAATAATCAATATTTATTGTCCACGCGAAACTCCTACTAGTTGCATTACTGAACGCCTTCAAACTACTGTATAATGAACCACTTCAATGGGAATCGTATTATTGTGGCAGGCGACATCAACGCACATTCTCCAACTTGGGGAGGGGAACAGCTAGACAACAGAGGGAAGGAATTTGAAGAATTTTTCTTTGCTAATAACCTATTGGTTACTAACAATCCCCTCTCACCGCCAACCTATCATTCCCACAATGGTGATACTTGGATTGATGTCACTGTTACCAACAATCTGAGTATGTCTCTTGTCATGGCAGGTTCTGGATGAGGAGTCACTGAGTGATCATTCGTATATTACATTTAATATCGTTGTTCAAACTTCCAGGACTCAATCAATTATGATCCACGTCTTCGCTATAATACCTCTCGGGCATACTGGGAGGCTCTTCAAAATTATCTTGAAACAAACCTCTCAGAATATAATCTGGAGGATCCTATTAATATTAGAAATCAAATTACCCAAAACATTGATACAATCAATAAAGCCTGTCATCTCTATATTCCGCAAACACAAATGAAGAGAAGGCCTGTACCTTGGTGGACACCTCATCTCACAGAATTACGCAAGACCTGCAACAAAAAGAGACGTGCTTTCCAAAAATGTAGACGTGAACCCGAACGAACAAATCTTAAAAATGAATACCTGGCCTTTCAAAAAAATTATAAAGACAAATTGAAACAAATGAAACTTACATCTTGGAAGGAATATTGTAGTAAAGCCACAAAGAACCCTTGGGGGTTCATTACAAAAATGTGTACTGACCGTTTACGTAAACC
>NW_019388099.1:10861-13667 GCF_000671375.1 Centruroides sculpturatus
TATAAAATTAATTTGCAATAATAATTTTTACAATTTGTTCTAATATCCAAGTAAATTAAAACACAACAACTTAAAATAATATTTTAACAATAAGACAAAGTAGAATAGGGAAATAGTTCAATATAATAATTATTTAAATTATATTTATTACTTATTTATTAAATATCATAAAGAAAACAATGTTTTGTTTTTTTTTAAATATTTGTGGTAATAACAAATTTTTTAATATTATTCAATCTTAGACACCAAAAGAAGTTCGATGTCTAAATAATTGTAGTTCTAGTTTTTAAAAAGTTTTTCCCCCCTATCTATTCACTTTTAAATTTAAGTAATTCATTATACGTTATGTAAGATCTGAAAGGCCCTGGGTCTAAAACAGTAATTTTATTAATAATGTTTAATACTGTCATAAAATATTATTTCATTTTGGTGAGAAATTAACGTTTTCCAACGTGGGAAAAATAGATAACAGATGTTACTTCCTTCTAGGGAAGTTAGTACATCCTCTGTTTTTCCCTTATCTGCGAAAAACCTCGCTTTGATGGGAAATGTTTACCCTCACATATTCCCCTTTTCTTCCGTTCACAGGGAAGAATCTTGCATGATGATTGGTCGCCGATCGTCAGATATAGCGGAAATTTATCAGAATTCGGGGAGCTCAACGACAGACATAGAAGAGTCAGGACTCCATACATATTTGCTCTTAAAGGCCAACGCCTATACTATGAGCCATACAATATATGAAGGATTGAGACTAGAAATACACCCAGTTAAGTGGATCTCTCCAGAGGAAAGAAGACAGAGAATTCGAGGAGTGAACAAATACTTCATATACAGAGCCGAAGAGTAAAGACAACGATCAGGTTGTATGTTTAATAGCGTTTTGTAATCTCTCTCTCTCGATCGTGTATAGGTTAGATATAAGTCCATATCTCGCACGATTTATAGACTGTAATCAATAGTAGTTGTCTCCTTATCATATATTTGTCCTTCTATTATTTGTTTACGTTTAATTAAATTTATTCTTGTTTATTTTATAAAGTAATGTCTCTCAATTATTATCTGAATAGGATTGCCCCACGCGTGTTTATCCGCGTGTAAAACAACTGATAAACTGGTGTCGGGACCCTGACGTAAGGAAGGTGATATCGCCATCACCGATTTCCACCTTAAAATTCGGCTTAACTAAAGACCCTCCGCCACTCGTTTCTCTACGTTCGGGAAGGGCCGTTCTTGTAGACGACAGAGAACTAGTCTTACCGACTAGCTGCCTAGTAAGTGATACAGGCGTAACAACCTACCCTGTACCCCAGGCTGAACTCACAGTTGTGAAATAATTTAATAAGTTTTTGTAAATTATTATGTTCGATCTAGTCGATTATATCCAATGATTTTTTCCTCTATAAAATATACTTGATACTTTTTAACATAATCTATATAAATATCTATTACAGCTTCTATAAGACTATGTAATGTTTTATGGCCAACTGTCGATAATTTGAATTGCTTCAAAATCTATTAGAATCGCCTTCTGTAATTTTATATAAATAAAATTTAGGATTAATATTATTTTATATTTAACTTAATAAAAAAATAAATAAAAAAATTTCATACATAAATATTTTTTACTAACCATATTGAATGTTTATTGATATACCAAACGTCTTGTCTTCCTATTTTTGATATTATAACACGATTATATAAAATTATTTCATCCATTTTATCAAATTGTTAATGTGAAATCTGTAAAAATATAATTTTTAAAATTTATATTGTAATTGAATNTACAAATAAATTTTAAAAATGTGATTAAAAATTTGTTAAATGGAATTATTTCAGAGCACAAAATTAATTTTATTTTAACAATAAGGAAAGTTTAATGTATTTTTTCTAATTATTATAAAATTAATTTAGAAGAATAATTTTTACAATTTGTTCTAATATGCAAGTAAAATAAAACACGACAACTTAAAATAATATTATAACAATAAGGCAAAGTAAAATAGGGAAATAGTTCAATATAATAATTATTTAAATTATATTTGTTACTTATTTTTTAAATATCGTAAAGAGAACAATGCTTTTTTAATATTTGTGGTAATAACAAATTTTTTAATATTATTCAATCTTAGACACTAAAAGAATCGATGTCTAAATAATGGTAGTTATAGTTTTTAGAAAGTTTTTTGTCTATAAAATTTAATCTGTGAACTTTTTTTGCTATAAAATATACTTGATACTTTTTAAGAGAATCTATATAAATGTCTATTACAGCTTCTATAAGATTGTGTAATGTTTTTATGGCCAACTGTCGATAACTTGAAATATAGTACTTCAAAATCTATTACAATCGCATTCTGTAATTTTATATAAATAAAAATTAGGATTAGTATTATTTTATATTTAATAAGAAAATAACGCAAAGATTTCATACATAAATATTTTTTACTGATCATATAGAATGTTCATTGACACACCAAATGTCTTGTCTTCCTGTTTTTGATATTATATCACGATTATATTCAATGTTTTTAAATAAAAATTTGTTGAGTAAATTAAAACGTAACAATTTGAAATTAATTATCAAATGTTTTTAACAATTAATTATTTTTCTAAGCGAGTAGGTGTCAGATTTTTTCTAATTCACTTTATAAACTAATTTTTGTTTTGATTATAATCATGTTCTACCTGAATTATTTTATAGATCCGAAAAAATTAAAACATGACAACTGTATGAAATAATATAACACTGAAACGAAATTATTTTAAAAATTTTTACATTAATATCAGAAGTCGATTAAATTAA
>NW_019388100.1:0-7897 GCF_000671375.1 Centruroides sculpturatus
ATATATAAATTATTTATTCTGTGTTAAAGTAGAGATAATATATTAATCGTAATCCCTCGTTTTACGACCTATACGTATTTCCTGTATGGTGTTATATATTGGGATTTATTCTTAAAAATAGGGCTTTATGAGAACTATCAAGAGAAATAGGGTTTCGTGAAAACAGCGCGAGAAAACTTGGAAATAGACTTTTGAGAGAAGACAAGAGAAAAACACATTTTATATATAAAACAGATCATGTATACTAGTCGTAAAGTGGGGATATTATACTACATTTTATAATTTATTTTATTATTAATTTCCAATGTTTTAATAAAATTTCCTTTTGTATTTTTAACAATAGTGTATTTAAATTTTTATTTCTTTGAAAGACAAGAAATAATCTAAATTAAAATATAATACTTTGGCGTCTATTTATTAATTATTTTTATTACAATAGCCATTATTCTGACAATAGACACTGATAATCTATAAACCTAAAATTATTAATAATGGTCAGAATTTCTGAAATATGGGAAAAACAAATAATAGAATTTTTTACTTTTTTTTACATTGTGCAAAATAAATTCACACAAAGAATGTTTCCTAATTAATTTTTTAATCCCTACATTTTTAAATGAACACTAGTAAGTTGGTTGCGGGTTCGTGCCTTATGGAATTTTTCCACGTGTCTAACACCTAAATAGGGTCCAGTTTCCTATAGAAAGTCCATCCGGGAGGCATTCCTCTTTGGCAGATCGCTGATTCTGTTACCTTCTCTATTCAAAATAATAATAGTATTAATATTACTTTTTTAACATTTAGTGCTCTGTGGCATTAAGATGATCATTTTTCCACATTCATCGTGGATTTGGCCACAATGGCGACGACCCAACATATCCGATACTTTAACGAACGGACATTGCTACGTAACCAGATATATACAAGATAGAAAACATAGACAAAGGAGAACGGAAACCGAACTTGGAACCATCTGGTGAAAGCCAACTCCTATGCTAGCAATGAAATAATTATAGTTTCTTCTGGATTGATGGCATAAGTAGGGGGAGGGATACTGGTGATCATAGTGAGAAGAAAGCAAATTTTTGTTGGTCATACTTGAACTGTAATATAAATGGCAACTAAATCATCAGTTGTAAATAGGTAAAACTTGAACCAAAGTCAACTAAAATAGGAATTGCTATAGATTTCAGAATAACGTTCGATAACAAAAGCAAATATTGATGAAGTAAATTGAAATTACTATATATCAACTTATCTAAAGAAATACTGTATGTAGATTGTAAAAATATTAATATAAACGATTTATAATGCATGACGTATTTACCATAATATAATTCAAATGAAATAAGTAAATAAAATGTAAATAACTTTCAACCGTTAGAGCCGGATTCTTATCGGGCTCTATCGTTATAATATGGATAATTAATTATTAGCCATATTGTAGCCCAATAAGAGTCCGGCTGTATCATTTAATTATTAATTTAACAAATATCAGGTTTAGTTTTATACGCAAGTAAATTATTTTCGTTTTCGGTATTGCATTATTTCGAAAATTTATGTTTATCATAATTCTAAAATGATTCATTTTATGTTATTAAAACATTTTTCAGTACTAGGATACAATAGATGGCGTTTCGTATTAATTAAACATTACCTTTAATGAATATCAATAAAAATATACAGCAAATTATAAAAGAATACAGATGAAATGTAAAAATATAAAACCATTTTTTCTGTTATTGAAAGACATTCCCCCTAATTTTCGGGTCTTTTCGCCCAAGAGGGATTTTTTTTTTTGTTTACAATGGGAGTCTGGTGATGAGGAACCAGAACCATCCTGAGGGAAAGCTGGAGATTTTTCCCGAGCCGGAGAAAATTTAAGGGCTTTAATAGAAACGTTCAAATATTAAAAAATAATAATAAATAAATAAATTATAAATTATACAATCAGTCGCTTTATAACTTACGCTTTTACGAATGATACACTAAACTTTTACTACTGTATAACATATGATTATACTGTTACTTAAAATTACTGTTTAAAACATTTACATGTTCTTAAGCCTGCTGATCTCGTACAAGTTCTTAATTTGCTTGTAAGATACTGTTACTACAGTATAATCTCGGTAATCCAACATATATGAGACCGGAACAGTGTCAGATTACTAGAAGTAAAATGCATTCAATGGTTTAAACAAACGGAAATAAAATATTTGCCGTTAATCAATGTTGCCAAGTTGGTGAATTCCCACTAAATTTAGTGGAAATTTCGGGATCTGAATTTTATATTTATACAGTATTGTATTATAATATGACGAGTCTAATATCGTGACCAAGTTCGAATGTTCAAGCTCGGGCTCGACATTGTGCCAGGTTTAGTAGGAGTGTTCAAATTTAGTACAGTCGACCCCCCTATAAGATATAGATACGTTCCAATTTATTAGGAATCCGATTTCTTACAAGTCGTTCCAATCACAGCCCGACACGTGTCAAGTTTACGGACTACGGCTGATTGAAAGGTTTTCTTCCATAAAATTAATCGATTCTACACTAATCCGACTCAACATTCCAAAATACGTATATTTTTTCGTAGTTTTATAGGAATCGTAATTATAGGGACCGTAATTATAGGGGGATCGACTGTATAATAAAATGGATTCTGAACTAGTCTACGACTTGAAAACACACCATTAATACCCGAGAGTCGACTAGTGTCGGATTACTGAACACCTCGAACTAGTGAATTACCATATTATCGAGATTGTACTGTGCCATTGTTAAGTTTTAAATTTCAATTCTTCTGCCCTGTAATTTATTCTTCCAGAACTCTTTTGAAGAATTTTATTTTAATAGCATTTAAGACTGTTTTCGCCCGATACATCGAGCGAAATGTTTGTAAATTTTACATTTGTTTTTAGAAATACAGGTAACCCTCATAATTGCAGTGATTTCGATATAAGACGAAATCATCTGTTTACCTTATTGTAGATTGTGCAATTTCCCCTTAACTGATGAAAGCTTTCCTCTGTAATGATGAATGATTTTTATTTTTCATGGTAATCATATTAGAAAAATGTAAAATAATATTCTATACTAACAAGTTTGTAATTTTATACACGTAAATTCTCTTTGGCATTTTTATTTTCCAGTTTCGTTCTTGAAAACGGCATTTAATTAGGTAATAAGTGTGGACAAGTTAGTTAAAGTTAATTCTGAGAAATCAAAATTATATTTTTGTTTGGTACTTCATGTTTTTTTTTAACTGAAATTATCTGAGTTAAATTATAAAACTGCTTTTTCTTATATAATATATGAAATTTATATTAAAAAATCGTTTGGAAACTTAAATCTATGTTTTATGTTTAATGTGAATCTTGCATAACGCGACATTTCTCTGGAATTTAATTAGGGTTATACGAGGGTGACTTTTAGGTGTCGACCTATTGTTCTGAGGACCCGGAATCGAATCCGGACGGGTAGAAAAATCCCTTTTAGGATGTGGGGGCCCCGATCATCATCACATTGTGGAGCCTAGCCGAGCCCATAATGGGCTTGCAGTTTGGACTAGAACTCCATGACAACTTAATTTACCATTATTAATTTTTGGTGTGTCAATATTTAAACTGTTTATTTTATTAAAAATTAAAAAAATCAGATAATTTTCGCCAATTTTATCCGAATAAAATTATTTTATGATTAGCATTGTATAAACAAATCGGTATATTGTCAAATTATAAATCATAAGTTTATAAAGAATTCCGATAGCGTCACGAATCTCAAAAAAAGCATTAGCTTATTACTGGAGGTTCTGGTTCGAGTTCGGATCGCTAAGGTTAGACCAGTAAGTGTCGGGTTCCACAGAAAGCCTGGAAAGTGCTCGCAGAATAAAGATTCTCAAAAAATTTAATTTAAAATTAGAAGAAAAATAACGTGTTCTGAATAAAACGAATACAACGCTTAATCAGTAAAAAATAAATAAATAAATAAGCATTTATTTAAAAACTTTTACGATTAGCGATTCAACTAACATGACATCTGCTGGAGAGTTTTTATATTTTTGAAAGCTTTCATTATATACCTTACAATAAAAGCTACATACTGATATACAGCTGTATTTGTGTATATACTCATATATATTTGTCAAAAGGAAAGCTTAAGAGTTGTATTAAAGATAAAAAGAAATATCAAGTGAAACAAGCAAGAGAATAGAATTAATTTTCCTTGCTTCATTTCTCTTTTCACTACACTTCCCAGCAATGAAAACATGGTGTTAGTTTACATTCGTGTACGTGTTTCATTATTTTCTAAACGCATGAGGTGTGAAAGCTCCTTTAACTTTCGTTATATTTCGCACAATGAAATATCAAACTTGATTTTATCTTCCATGTTGCAACTCTAACTTGGAAATGAAAAAGATAATAATATCGAAGAGAATAACAGTAGTAAATACACTTTCTTTGGCTTCAATCTTATTTAAATTATCTGAATTATAAAAGATTTTATTTAAAAAACTATGATTTGCTTAGTGATTCGTCTTTACTTTTTATTAGCAAATTGTTTATTCATATGTGAATAAATTAATGATGCCATTTCTAGAATTTAATCTGAAAATTTGAACCTCTAATTATGTAAAATTTCAGCTATAATTACAAAATAGACATTACTTACTTTAGAAAACTCAGTAGATAAATTCTCTTTGAAATATTACTTTATTGGTAAAAGTTTAATAAGAAAAATAACTTTAGATCCTATGCAATAAGAGGAATAACGAATAAATTGTAAAAACCAATAAAAATAATGAGGATTTGAATTAGATTTAATTAACTGGCAACAGTATAAAACACTATAATCTTAAAATCTACAAGGCTGTTCACAATTTCACTCATTATGGGCAGATCAGATATGCAATAGTCAGCATAAGTGAGATGGAGACTGATGCCTTGGTCCAAACTACCTAGTCTGAACTGGATTTGAATCCAGATCACTATATTGGTAGATTGATATTGCATGGCCATCTTAGTGATGAGTGGATTTGAACTGATCTGACAATTGTGAGGTATGAATCCCTTAATGTATATATGATCATCTGACAACAAAACTGTTCTGTCATGCAAATCTTAAGCTTCTATTTATAAATACAATTCTTCTATAAAAAAAATTCCTTTATTACACATTTTTAATTCATTCATTCAAGTCAAAATTCATATAGTAAGAGTTAACATTTTTTTTTTAAGTCAAAGTTACGACATTCTGATTTCAAAGAAGAACCATATTCTTCTGCCTCTTCGTATGTGCCATTTTTAAATATGCAAGAAGTGACATCGGAAAATGGTTTCTGTCGTGATCGTACTCGGTCGGAATGATGGGAACCAAAAAGATGAAACTTTACAGAATTCGGAAACTATTTACAGATGAAGTAGTCCTCACTTACTATAAATGATTTTGGCATTTATACACAGAATGTAATGTCAACTAATTCTGCAAATTAGTCACTTTGCAACAAAGAACCTGAAGATTTTAGTCTTATGATGAAAATGAGATCAAATGATGCAAAGAACTTTTGTGCACTAAATATATTATTTTCACCATTTTCCTCTTTTTGACCAATCTTTAGGAGTCCAGTGTAGACATTTTGGATCGATCCGAACGATTCTCTTGGCCGCAGCACGTTGATATGCTTCTATTACATCTTTGGTTAAGGTGATGATGTATTGACCTTTATAGTAATTTATGAGATTCAGGTACTGAAGAGTTGATATAACATCCTCTTTTTTAATGCTAGTTAATTCCGATGTTTCACTGAAAAAGAATAAAAACATAATAAAATTAAATAAAATTTTATATTCAATATTATTTTCTTTTAAAGTAATATTAGAATTTTATGATGAAGTTGTTATTTTGGCCTGTAAAGTGAATTAATTTTACGTCCACAGGAGTATATAAATAACACCTTATCTTTGCCGAGAAATTTATTTATTTCAAAAACAAACGTTTTTGAAATAAAAAAGTATTTTATTTCAGAATTTCAAAAGAAAAATTATTTTATATTAAATTTTTTGTTTTTACTTGTAATTTCTCCAAACAGTAAAAAAAATTTAGAATAATAATCTTGTTTTTAAGTTAATACTAATTAAATGTACTTTAAGTATTAAATATTGTCAATCCTTAATCTGTTCTGTGCAGACCTCAATGGTCAAAAAGATTCTGGAGACTTGCAAGTAACTTAGAAATATTTTTCTAGTTTTATGAATAATCAGATAATAAATACATAGATAAACATACTCATTATTTGAACTAAAAAAATTTGAACTTGTGGATGTCTCTATTATATTCTATACTTCATAATCACATGAACTAAAGGCAGTCAGTTATATATACTGTATATATTTTAATATAAAATTCTGACTTGTCAAAGTAAGTATTTTAAATTTCAGTAATGACTTTCAACGTCATTCAAGCAATAATTCCAGATTTGAATTTTTGTTTTTCAAAAAATATTAGAATGTCTGAAAGCATCAGACTTCTAACAGTCTGCAGCTTCCAGACATATTTAAATGTAAGTCCATGAAAGAGAAAAGATCAAGAATTGCTGTTATATATCATTCTTTATTACATAGCACACTTAATGCTAAAAATTTGTATTATTACTATAATGGTATATACTCACTTTATAGTGATTTGAGGACGTTCACCACCTTCCCCAGGCTTCAAATTCACCATTATTTCCAATATCGTTTCAGACCAATAACTCCTATATGATAATAATCCTAGATCGGACAAAGGTTTTTCTGGAGAACCTGTTTTACCTTCAAATTTAGATAACTCATAACCTAAAATTGTAAATTTTATAAGTGTATTGTTTAATTAACCAAACAATGTTCTTAACTTAATATTAAGAAACTAAATTTCTTACTAAATTCAATTAACAATTTCCCATATCCTTTCCTTTGATAAGGTGGGAGTGTCAGAATGCAGGCTACATTATAATCTTCAGTTGATTCTTTCTCCTTTATTAAAAAATCAATATGAATAAAATACTTCAATTACATTACTAAAATGTGCTTGATTAGTAAATTAACTTGCCTTAGAGAAATAACCGACAATATGGAAACCTCTATTATCACATTCAGTCATCACATAAAACAGAAATGGATCTGTATCATAATATAATGTTTTATGATCTAAAAAACATTTGGCTAGAAGACAAAGGTTTTGAGCATAAACCTGTAAGATTAAATATTTTTATACATTATATTTGATGATAAATTAAAACAATATAACAACATCAAAATTTAATAAAAATGTAGGTTGAAAATCTCACTTCAAGTATAATTTGTATGTTTTTTAATTTTAATAGAGTTTTATTCTCTAAGAGAATATACTCTAGTCTGTGAAATTATATTAGAATAAAAAAATATACTTCATTAATTATAAATAAAAGGCATTTTTAACAATTATTAGCAGTTAAGAAAACAAAAAGAAAGCATTACACAAGCAATTTGTCATCTCTTAAAAGTTTTTGTATCTTCAATTTAATTGTAAAAAATTTCCTTTTCTGTGAAAATGTAATTTTTTTTAAAATAATGATTATTTTTATTTACTACAGACATTGTTTCAAGTCGTTGTACACTTGAATACCAGTATAATTATTTTTAAAATTGAAATTCGTAATGAAATAACATGGAGAATAATTATGAATGAATGAACAGCAAAAAAAAAAAATTAAGTGATTTAATTAACAATCTTACTTTATTTTTTCGTCCATCAATTTCAAAGAAAGAAATTGTTCCCTTCCTATATATTTCATTCCCTGGTGGATGTCTTAAATTACACTTAGCCTAAAAATAAATAATTTTTAAAATATTACAATTTGATTTTATTGAAAGTACAATTA
>NW_019388101.1:0-8079 GCF_000671375.1 Centruroides sculpturatus
TATATATATCACAGATTTTTACATTTCATATACAGTAGAGCATAAATTATCTGAATGTCGATCAACTGAAATGTCAATTAACTGAAAGCTTTCCAGTCAGCAAATTTAAATTTCCACTAGTGCTGTGGCACTGCAATCTTTGGCTATATCTTGGGCTACTCCAATATTATTTTTGTTGGTGTGCGTGTTTTAGCTGGCAGCCCTGATGCGACCATGAGGTACTTAAGGACATGACAGGATTTGAATGAATTTAAACATGGGTTAGGTTAATATATTTTTTCGTACACAATCAGTTATCCGAAAAATGGATTTTCCTAACAACCCCAGTCCCCAATTGATTCGGATAATTGATGTGCTACTGTATTTCAGTTTATTTTAAATTCAACTATATTTCATATTAACGTATTGACATAAGAGATATGTCAAATATGTTAGTTCTATAATTCTGAAAGATAAGTGAGAAGTAACTGTAGTAAATACTATGAAAACAGTTTTATAGTATTAACAAATTTTAAAAGTGACTTAAAATTGAAATGCTATGTAATTTTTGCAAGTGATCACCATTCTGAAAGTGAAAAACTTGAAGGTGTTCAACAACCAATCATAACTGATTCTGTGATGCTTCTTATGTGCCGTGCAATACTGTCAAGGCTGTCAATTTGCAATATGTTCTCAATAATACAAATTTTTAAGTCTCCCCACTACCAAAAATCAAACAGATTTAAGATTTGAAAAACAAGATGACTAGGAAATGTAAAATGCATAATCATTCTGTTACAGGTGAAATATTATTGCAGAAACTGCTACATGCAGAATTTGATATATGAAGGCACTTCATCATGTATGAACATAATGGGCTAAAGATCATAAAAACATTGAGTATCTCTCAGTATCTTAGCCCATCACAAAGCAAGTCACAGGTTCACTGAAACTAGCTTTTTTGAAGGAAAATGATTCAAGGCTAAATGTGGCAGTGAATCCACACCAGACTAACTTTAGGTGAGTGAAATGGAATCTGCTGGAAAACACATTTTCCCATGACCCAAATGTGATGGCCATGAATGTTCACTGTTCTACTGAGATAAGAATGTGCCTTGCCTGTTCCACAAGATCTTCAATCGTCAAGACACACAAACTTCCATTTGTGTGAATAGCAATGCAAAATTCAGTTGTGCTATTGCACAACTATTTTAACTAATGCATAACTAATGCTATTGGCAACAAGCAACTGTTGGTTGTTTTTTTAGTATCAATATTTTTTCCACACTATCACAGGTTACATACAACTGCCAAAACACTGCATATACACTTCCCGAGTCTCTAAAATTATTCATTGACTGTTCAATATAGCTGTGTTAGCATCTTAAATGACTTAAATTGATAGGTTTGTGTCCTTGATGAAGTCAAACTTTCAGATGTCCATTTTTCTCAAATTAAATGATCATTTTCCTGAGAGTGTGTATGGAGTCAATAATGCTTAGTATAAATTCTCATACCTTGTACAACATGTAACTGCAAGATTGCCGGTGCTTTCATAAAAACAGCTTCATAAAAAATGTGCATTCCAGCAAGTTGATGGCCATCATAGCTGATTAAAAAAAATTACATTCAACATTAGTGGCCAGGACTGTGATGGATCGTTATGAGAGACGTATACAATTCCGCAAACGAAAAGTTACAAACAAAAGAAAGATACAAAATTCAATCATCATACAGTATTCTTTACTCTCTCCGAACTGACTCTTTTCTCTTCCTTTTCATAGGAATCCCAACTTTACAAACTTTATGCCTTTCTTTTATACACAGAGAAAAAGGAACAGCTTGTCCTCCACTATCACCGGGGTTCGTACATGTGACAATCGTCAAAATAACAAAAAAAAACTACTTATATAACTAACTTATATCTATCTTATAACTAATGAAAAAACTAATGAAACTTATAACTAATGAAAAAAAAAACTACTTATATAACTAACTTATATCTATCTTATAACTAATGAAAAAATAAGAGTACAGGACAGATGAATATGGAAACAAAATGTAGGGAGAATGGAAATACCCGGGATTTCTTTTGGTACGTATATACACTTTTGAATTATGGTGCCAACTTGATATCTTCTGCTCTAAGGTTTGTTCGGCTCTTCTTGATATCGAAGAATTCTGCTCCTTTTTTTTCCCCGTTGTCCTTACGGCCCTTTTCTTTTCGAAATCGTCTCTTTTCTTTCTTGCTGGTCCTTAACCTTAACTTCAGGTCACGAGTACTCGCTTTTTCGTTCTGCTCTCTTTGAGATCTTTTTTAAAAAGTCTCTCGTTTTCTGTCCGGTTTTTCCCAGGGCCCCCACTCCCTCGTTTGTTCTTATTTTCGTGGAAAAGGTAATCCTACCCCAGGGGCAAAAAAGGAATAGATAAGGTCTTAGAAGAAACAAAGAAACAGGAAGGAAGGCTAGGATTAATTAAAAATAAAATATACAAAATATACAATATCATGGCCGACAGCCAAAGGACTGCCAAGAGAGGGAAAAATAGGAATTTTTCTCAAGCTTGGAAAAAATTTAAGATCCATAATGATTTATACCTTATATATATATATAGGGTAGGAATCATTTGTTTGTTAAGGCTATCAATACTTAAGTTAATAGCATCAACAATTAAGGCTATTAAATTAAGCTTTAACAATTGAGCAGGTGATAGCTGCTATATATTCCATCTCCTGTTAAATCTTTGGTCATAAACAAGTTAAAAAATATGCTCTTTATGATGACAAATATAGAGTAAGAATAAAACAATTTTGTCTATCAGCATTAAAGTTGTTTATTTGCAAAGTACTTAATTAAAAATGAGTACTTCTAACATTTCAAAATATCATCTTCAGATTGATTGTATACAATTCAAATTACAATGTTTAAAACAGTTGTAATTTGAATGGTATCTACTCAACTTGAAGATTATACTTTAAAATGTTGAAAGTACCTGTTTTTAATTAAATACTTTGCAAATAAACAATTTTAATGAAAATAATCAGTTTTCTTTATTCTTATTGAACAGGTATGTGGTATACACCAGTAAGTGCATTGGATCCTGTGGTTCCTTATCATTCTTCAGGAACTTAAATACCATAAAATTCTTTTGTAGTACACTTTCTGTTCTGTAGATTTGGCTATTTCTTTATCAGTATTATTTATATTAATATGGCTTCAATGTATTTAGTATATTTATTTTGTTTATTGGTTGGCTAATTTATTTTTTGTTTTAATTTTGAATTTATAATGATTCGAACATTCCATTTTAACACAATTTTCAAATTCATTCGATAGCCAGTTCACCTGATAATGGCCTATTCCATTAGGCTGAAAACATTTGTGATTTAATAAATATTCTCAGCATTATAAGGTGTTAAATGTTTTATTTAATGTTTTAAAAGAATTTGATATTCAATTAATTATCAAATGTTCTATTCATATCATCAGAACAACATCATCAAATGTTGTTGAGCTGACAATTTGAATAGCAAAATTGTTTGTTTAAAAAATTATTCAAATTTGTAAAGTTGATTGATTACATTCAAAACAATATGAGTTGCTTGCCCAGATTTGATCCTGAGATCTAAGAGTTAGTCTCATGGGTGTATGAGACTCAAGGAGCAGAGAGACAATTGATCTCCCAAATTTGGGCAAAACAGTGAAGAAAATTTAGGCAAAGCAAAAACAAAAAAGTATCAGACAGAAAGCAAAAAGATTGACAAATTATAAGAATGGAAACTTGAAAATTAGTACTTATGTTATGTATATGTTACTGTGAAAGACCAAAATTAGAGAATGTTGACACAAACATAATACATCAATGAAAGACCGAATATTTGGTTATATTATTATACATTCAAATAATCGCCGGTGTATGTCGACAAACACAGATAAGCTTTGGTGTAGGTCAAAATGACACCCGAGAAGCCGATGTTGACAGAGAGGCAACAGTCTGTCGCCAAATCCTTTGTGGGTAGCTGGAGGTAGGAAAGGTCGTACCTCTTTTCCTGGCAACAGTTTGGTGGAAATCGCCCACTTTGTCGCTGGATGGCATTTTTTTTTGTTCTTTTGTTCCCGTGAGGTGGGAATCGTTTTATCAGGTCGAGTGGCAGAGGATGAGAGGGGTCGTCGGTAAGGCGTCGGCAATATCCGAATAAAAGACACCATTAACAGATCAGTTTGTAATTTGTAAAGAAAAGTTACTTTCCATAGATGAGATTTCTTCTCAAGAAATATCACTGAGAGAAGCAGCTGCAGCTAATTCGAAAAGTGGATTGCCCTCCACGTTTTGAATTAGCTGTAGCTGCTAATAGTGGGGCAAGGCTATACACGCTGTCATCACAAAAAGAAGTGTTCCATGAATAAATGCAGTTGTAAAAGCAAGGGACTATTGTGCAATTCAAAGTGCCATAACAGTTTAAGTTGTTGTAATAAATAAGATCGTATAACGTTAATCACATAATTTATGTGTAAGTTTATTATTGTATTATTTTCTTTAATGATTTAGAATGTACTGTTCATTTTAGGTTCAACAGTTTATTTACATGTGCTGTTACTTAAGCTTTCTCCTATTTTGACATATTAAAATGTTGCATTTTTGGATCTTAACATAATAAAAATATTTTTATTCAACATTCACCATCAGTGCATGATGAATGTTGACATTTGCTGGTGTAAATGAGAAATAATGATATTTAGCAAATATTTTGTACATACATGAAACAAGTGTGTGAATGCTGACATTCACCAGATATAGGTCATTCACAGTAACATATACAGTGGTGCTTCATATAATGTACTTAATCTGTTCCAAGTGCACGTCAGTTATATGAAATGCATTTTCCCATAGAAATACATGTTAAAACATATAATTCGTTCTGCAGCATAAAATAACTGTACTGTACCATTAAAATAAAATGAAAATGGAGCAATCACCAATTATGCCAGGTAGTCAGATGTTGGGAGGAGGAGGTGGAGGAACACTTTCTTCACACATTCATACAGATAGAGACTTTTTAAACATTGCAGCAGGTCTCTTTTTATTGTTTTTTAATTGGAGTCAGATTCAGGAGAGGCTACCGGAGTTTGCAGGGTCAACTCCGCTTGTTCCATCCTTTGTTTTTTGGCAGCTTGCTTCTTGAAAAACATGTCCAAAGTGGTCTGTTTCTCTCTGTCTCTTCAACATCTGTTGGAAATAACGGGCAAGGGTGTCATTGTAGAGATCATTGATCCTGTTGGCCTCAGCTGTGTTTGGATAGCGAGTGTTGGTAAACTCCTAACCTTCTCCCCATTTGACAAGGAAGTTTTTGTCAACTTTCACTTCTTCTGATGATTTCTTGCTTTGTTTCAATTGAAATCACCTTTCTGTTTTTTTAGAAGCCATGATTTGCACAACACTTGAATAAATGTAAATATCCTGCACTAAGGTGATGTACGTAATAAACAAGGGAGCAAGCTGAATCCCAACGGGAGCTCTGTACTTCAGATATATTAATAATATATTCTAATAATGCTAATATATTATAAAAATATCAGATTGTCATTGGCAATGGTAAAAGAGTGGAAACATCATTCGCACTTGTTTGCAGAAAGTTTGTTGTTTGCCTCACTTAACTGCCGAATGGAAAGTCCATTGTTTGCAGCATCCGTTATTCGAGGCACCACTGTATATAAAATTTTGGGCAAATCAATTTCCTCTGTCTCCTTAACCAAACTGTCCTTATACATCCATCGATAGGCTAATGCTTTAATCACATTGGTCATGTGGCCATCACTAAAAAGATTTTCAGTATTTATTTACTTTAACGTGGCTGCAATGAAATATTTTAATAGTGGTTATTACTAGTAATAGTCATATCCAAATATCATCATGCTTGTCTTTTGAGTTTGATTTCCATTCATCTCTAATATTTCTGCAAAAGCAAATTTTCAATGCTTTTTCACATCAAAAACAAACAGAGTGAACTTTGAGGATGAGAGATACTGAGTTCATGTTAGAGTTAACATGAACTCAGTATAAATTTTGAAGCTTGTTGCCTAGATGCAAGTATTGTACAGTCGATCCCTCTATAACGGAGATTCCTATAACGTAGCGAAAAAATTGCAACAGTATTTGTATAAGGACGCTAAAAGGAACTTTTAAAATGTCGTTGCTGACTCGTGTCGCAACAGAATTGGTCGAATCTGGACTAATAGTGGACGAGCAGCCGAACTACTTTCCGCCGTACAGTGCCACTCTACAAAGAGTTTAGGCAGGTAAATTAAGTTTACTATCGTCTGTACAGTATTATATATAAATTAGGTACTGTACATATAATTATTTATTAATTATATATAAATTAGGTACTGTATATATAATTATATATTAACTTAATTTATTGTAACTTTATTATAATTATATATATACTTTCTGCCGTCTAGCGCCACACTACGGAGAGTTTAGGCGGGTAAGTTGAGTTTACTATCGTCTGTACAGTATGTAAATTAGGTACCATAAGTCTAATACAGTACTGTAATTTTATACATTTCTTGTGAAAGAAACATTTCTTATTCAACAGCCATAAAAATTATTTCTATTAATGATGTCTCTAAAGTTCAATGAAGTTTTTGCAGAAAAATAACTTATCAGAAATCGCGGCTGCCGTTTGGTGCACTGCTCCGTGACAAAAACAAGCTTAAGCAATGGCGTAGTCGAACGGTGCATACTCGGTAAGTAATCCTACAATTTTTTGTTTATAGCATAGTTTATATGGATTATTCCCAAAAAATTATACGTGTTTTGGAAATGTTGAGTCAAATTAGTCTACAATCGATTAATTTTATGGAAGAAAACCTTTCAAACAGCTGTAGTCCGTAAACTTCCCACGTGCCGGGCTGCAATTGGCTCATGTATTTAAGGATTCCTACAACGCGAAATTCAAATAATGTGGAAGAACGTATCTAAGCGTTATAGGGGGGTCTACTGTATATCAAATCACTTTAAAAATAGATTTTTACCCTAATATTCAATGTGTTTTCTTTATCCTCCTGAAAATGCCTTTTTTATGCAAATGTGATGAGGTCATAGGTTGCTTGGTTATTACAAAACAGGTTGTGACTTAAAAGATTGGAAAATATTGACTTATATCATTAATATTTTTGCTATATTTTTGAANTAAATTTAAAAATTTACTTTATAATTATAATAGGTTATTTAAAAAAATATAAATAATAATAAATTTAAAAATTACTTATTTTTCTTTCTTCTTTATCTCGATTATCTCTATTAAAATCTTTCCATGATTCAGATAAATTTCGTATTAAAGCTCCATAACAGTCTAAAAATGAAACTGATAAAATGGCCCCCTTCAGACGGAAAATTGATCCTATAATCAATAACAATAAAATTATAAATTCAAAATAAATGTTTTTTATACAGTAATAAATTTGTATTTAAAATAATATATGATAATCTTATGAAAGATATTTCCAAAACTTGCTTAAATAACAATAATTTAAAATATTGATATATCAAAAGTATAGGTTGACTTTGTTGAACATATATATCAAAAGTTGTACATATTTAAATCTTCCCATTAAATTCTATGCTATATTAATAAAATCAAAGATGTACAAAAAGAGATAAAGAAGTCAAATGTTTAGTGATAAAATGTTTCATCTTCATTAGATGAACACACTATTAATTAATTTAAACTATCTACAGTATGTACATTTAAAATGTGAATGTAGTCTGATATGAACAAAATAAAATATGAACAAACTTTTTAACACCAAACCAAATAAAAATTTTAAATACAATTTTAAAAGCACATTTGAAGACTTAGGAAAAAAATTCAAATTACAAGGTTATGAATTGGAAATTAAAAATCTAACAATAATAGAACTATAATTTGTAATGAAATGGGGAAATTACATAAAAATTATGATTAAGCATCTATATATATAACCCATTCAACAGGTATCCGTCCGTCCTTCCCGTAACCGTTTGATAACGGACACTAGAGACGCCCCTATTGTGTGTCATATTTCAAACATTCAAATTAAATTAACAATTTTAATT
>NW_019388102.1:0-7951 GCF_000671375.1 Centruroides sculpturatus
ATCAATCAAAAATTCCGTCATACATTAAATATAATATATATAAAATGGAATACGACAAAATCATAAACCGGACAAGCCAAGAAGCACATATAAACAAAGATCTAATGGAATTAAGGAAGAAGTTTCTTTTAGCAGGATTTCCGCAAAGATTACTAAAACAATGGGAAACCAGACTTAATATGTAACTTAAGATACCAGCGCATAAGAAAAAATAAAAAGGGGGAGGAAACAGCTAAAAATTTTTTACAGTTGTGTTGTATTGAAATATGCCTAAAAGAGAAGATTTTAGAATATTTTAACCTTTTAATTTATAATATATACTAGTTTTACAAAGATTAAAGCAGGTTTTACATGTTTTTAAATTATACAAAGTGATAATTTTTAATTCGATTGTGATGAACTCAATGGGATATGCTGCCCCAATTTGGAGCATGGAAAAATTTAATGACTGAGAAAATACAGAATATATTCATACGTAAGATATTCCAGCTAGAATATAATATCCCGGGTAGTGCCTTAAGATTAGAAACAAATAGATTCAGAATAAATACTATACTAATAAAAAGATATTTAAAGTTTTTACTCAAAATTATTAAGGCTGAAGATATAACAACAAAATTGCTGTTCTTACTATATCACAAATCAAGGGAAACGGACTTAAGACGAAGTTGGATAATTCAGTTATCGAAGATAGTAAATAAATATGGATTTTCTATTAAACTGTTTATGGATCATANGACTTAAGACGAAGTTGGATAATTCAGTTATCGAAGATAGTGAATAAATATGGATTTTCTATTAAACTGTTTATGGATCATACGTATGATATGGAGCAGTATAGTAAAGAAATAATACACAGAGTGATGGAATATTCTATTATCCAAGACATTGAAGATATAAAAAAAAAAAAAATTATACAAAGTGTAACCAAAAGGTACGTCTATATATCGTTTATGTACTCATTGTTTTATGTAAATTCTCTACTGTAATAAGTTAAAATATATATATTGTATTTTAGTTGACTGAAAAGGGGCAAAGCCCGAAACGAGTACAAAACAATGCACCGTATCGACTCAACTAATAAAGGAATTTAATGGAAAATTTGCCATGTGTCTTTGGAATAAAACACAATACTAGTGTTTACTACGCCACAAATTTGAATTTCATGTCGTATCCTGAAAATTTCGTATGCTGGGGTGTTCGTATCCTGAGGTACCACTGTATAGATGCACAGCCTGTAGGCATATCGCCAGGCACCAGCAGTCAAAACCGAAGCGAGTTTGATGATGAGAAGGATGAAAGGGCTGAAGAGCAGTCTTTTATATCTTCCATACCTCTTTCACCCTCTGAAAATGAAAAGAAAAGAAAATGTATTCTTCTGAAAACAGAGGAACTAAATTCTTATCAAACAGTGAGTTACAATGATCGTTGCTTCTTGAACAACTAGAAGACATAAGGATGAAGAAGGGTTGGCTGCCATCGAGTTCTGAATCATCAGAACATTCAGAAACTTTGCAAATCGGTAAAATATTTGTATGAAATAAATAAATAAAATGATTCTGTCTGACAAAATAATAAAGTTTTAGTTTTTTTATTACATTTTTTTGAGTTTATAGTTTGGTTTGGTTGTATTCATTTATGGCAATGCGACATATGGAGCTCTTCCAAAGAGGTATATCTCAAGAGAGGATTTTTATAGGAAACTGACCCTTATTAAGATGTTACTAATGTGAAAAAAACCTGGAAAACTCCACACAGTTGGCTCGTTGGCCAGGCACAAACATACGACCAACTAGCAATATTCAATGGTTTTATAAATTCGTTTACCAGTGGACCTTTTAAGGTTATATATAACTTCACTTTATCCACTTTTAAGGTTACATATAATTTTTTATTTTCAAAATGATTATCTTACAAAATTTAGTTTGTTTAATCCATTTATATTTTTGGTCTTTTTATTTTGCTATAAAAGTCAAAAAAGAAAATCACAGAGTTTATTGATTAGGGTACAAAATGTCAGCGATAGTTTTCCTAACCTCTTTTCCTTGTTTTTGAATTTGAGCCTCACTTTCCTTGTGTGGATCATCATCTGAATCATCGCAATCCTGCAATATTTTATGGAGATCCAAGCAGTCGTCATTTAGGTATTTCGATACATTATGGAGAATAAAACAACAAAAGATTAAAGAAGGTACTTGGTAGAGCACAACTCTCATTACGTAGGCTAAAATAGGAAATATGCATTTCATCTGCCCTGAACAGCATTCAATAACAACACACTCCTTTGTAAACACTTTGTTAAAGTGTTCTTCTTCAAGAGTCTTAGGGTCATTGTAGGGAGTGAACAGCCATGGTACAATACCATAGCCAACACCTGTGAGTAGAAGTACGATACATCTTTGGACTTCATCATTACTACATTCTGCACTGCATTTCCAAATTCGACTGTCATAAACACATCCAGGCCAACGTGCATAGACACTAGTAAGCCACTCGACATTGCATGTGACCTGAACGTTTATCATCAAAATTCCTTTCCTGTTGACAAATTTGTCCCCATGAAGGCCTGGTTTCAAGATTCATATGTGTGTGCAGTCAAATGCTCCAATACACTTTGAAATCAAGAATTGTTTTCGCCAATTCTGTTACGCAGTCTCATTTTTGCTAAATGTTTTCGGAAACTTTATCATGTCCCCTGCCTTTGCAATAATGCAATCAGTTATCGAAATAGCAATAAATATACTGTAACTCAGTTTTGTAAATAATACTGCAAAACTTTCAAATTTATCTGTTTAAAAGTCTTGCTGATAGTGCTTGGGTGAATGCCAATATCGCTTGTGACTCCTGTCTGAAATCCTGGATCAGAAATGTATTTTAGAAATATCATTTTAGTTTTGGAGGAAAGGGCACCTCCCCTTGTCTCATTTTAACAACTAAGTGGTTGGCGATCCATTCTATTTTCTTTTTGTCAAATCAATATAATTTCCTGAAATTGGCATTTATCATATTGTTTCTGGGTCTATACTACTTAGTTTTTCTTGACAACATTGTTGGATACAACAAAGCCTTTTCTCTATGTTGAAAATCAAAAATATACAAATATGAAACCTTTTACTTGTGTTTATAGGTACCTGTAGAGCTACCTTCAATATTTTAAAGTATTTACTTAAAAAAGGAAGCTTTCACTTATTTTTATTCACAGATTTATAAGCATTTACTAGCCTTATAATCAAAGTGAATAAAACCAAGCTTTTACTTTTTGCTTTTACTACCTTTTACTGTTAGTAAAAGCATTTATTAACTTTTATTCATCAAACTTCTAGTCAACACTAGAAAAATTGTAGTGAAAGTATTTACTACTTTTTATTCATCCGGCCCAATGTCACAATAAATAAATGCTTGTTTAAAATTTAAATTATTATTAAATAATTTTCAAGTTAGACAACAAAAGTAATGTGATCCCTCAATATATGAGAAGTATTCAAAAAGTTCCCAGAAAATGTAAACAAAAGAGAGCAAATTGAATTTAGTGCTTTATTTTTTGACATACATTCCATTTAAATTTTTCCATATGGTGTTGCCACCCTTCTAAGCCCTTTTGATAGAAATCAGTGCTCTTTGATTCTAGCCACTGCATTACAAGAGATTTCACTTGATCTATCAACTGCCAGCAAAAGCTTTTAATGTCATTTTTATATTTGGGAATAAAAAAAATCTATTGGGACTAGATCTGGACTATAGGAAGAGTGCAGTAAAGTCTCCCATTGGTATTCATGCAACACCCTTCTGATAGATCATCTTGCAGAATGAGCTAGTGCATTAGTGATGGAACGAGACACTGATAAATTTTTCCAGATTGTTTTTCTTTTCATGCTGCATACAATTTTCTTAAAATTGTTTCATAACAACTTGCAGTTATTGTTCTTTGGTCTTCAAGAAAATCTATGAGCAACACATCAGAATCCCAGAAAATTGTGACCATTATCTTCACAGCCAATCTTTCTGCTTTAGCCTTTATAGGAGTATTTGAACCCTTTGGTAACCATTGCTTTCATTGTTGTTTGCTCTTGGATAGATCCAAGTTTCACCACCTATAATAATCTTGTTAAGAAAAAGCTTCAGAATCAGCATCAAATTTGTTTAAAATTTGAAGTAAGTAATCAGTACCCAATGCCAGCTAATCTTTGTACTTCAGGCACCCATTGTGGTGAAAACTTGCTTAGATTAGCTTAACTTCTAGAATGCTCTCTGCTGATCCTACAAATACACCTAATGTCTGAACTATTATTGTATATTTCTGTAGATAAGATGATAGTTGAATCATAAAAAAAGCCCCCCAAAATCCAGGGTTGTCTTATAGGACAGATATTTGCTAAAACGTTGACAAAAATTTATGCCTCGTCTTATCTGCGGAAATATACAGTATTTGTACTGTTATTCAGTCATCACTTTTTACTATAATTTTCATAGTATGGATATTTTCTTCAGAAACTGCAGTTGGTCTCCCACTGCAACTGTCATCTTTGATGTTCTCTCAACCCTCACTAAAACAATTAATCCATTCATAAAGAGTGGTTTTCTTTGGCATTCTTTCTATAAACATCTGTGATAGCCTTAAAAATATTAGGTTTTTCCATTCTAATTTAACTAAAAATTTAATGTTAGCATGTACTTCAAATTTAACTGAATCTATGTTCACAGATGCAAAGATAATTTCAAACTTATATAACAGTATATGTAAGTCCTGCGCAGCACTGTCACAAATACCTGATAAAACAAGTCTCAGCAAGTTTAATTTGCATCAATTAATTATAACACAAGACAACTTGTTATAATTTGCATCAATTAATTATAACACAAGACAACTTGAATATCACTCCAAACATCACATAAAAAAAAAGTAAAAATACATTGAGTGCAGCATTAACAGTTTTTTTATTTTTGTTAGCACTTTCAACATACTTGTGTTCATCTTCTGCAGACAAACAAAATTTAAAAATAATTGTTATAAATATAGCATTCTGTTTACGAATAATAACCACTTTCCAGAAAATTCCCTCATACTGCAGCTGGATGAACACATTGTAAATGTCAGGATGACTATCAATTCTCCACAGAAAAAACAGACAGGTGTCAAACTCAATTCATGTATGTCTATTCACATTTCACAAATCTGACAATGGATAAAAGAGGAGATAGGAGACTAGCCTTTATTTTTCTTATGATAACAATTTTTTTTATTTGTAACAAGAGTTTGTACACACTGCATACTTCAGACAGCACAGAATAAGCATGATAACCATGCTTTCTATTTGAAGAGAAAACTAATGAATTGAGATGCTTCAAGCATAGATACCTGAATACCCAAGTTCTAGTTGCACTCAGTAGATTTACTTCAAGATCCACTTCCCTGAGATAATTCAAACTAAGCAAAGTTTTCCTTCTTCATTTCTGTTGAGATGTGAGGACTGTATGAGGAGAAGCAAGGAAAGAAGTCTCTTTCTCATCTAGAGGCTCAGACTCAACTCTCCTATAGAGACTTAGATGTGACAAACTGATTTTCCTCCTCTTCATTTGACTCAAATTTTCCAAAGATCATGGACACCTCCCAAAAATCCTTGTTGGTGGACAGTTGAATCTCCTCTTGTTTTGATTTGGATTCTCAAATCCAGTCCCGGTGTCACTGAATATTTATGGGGTTCATCCAGAAATAAATTACTCTTTCCAAATAAGTTCTTTGATTACATATGTTGTTTCAACATGATTATCAGAGTCCAATTACCAACATATACATATTTTTGTAGTTCATAGTCCCATCCAATGTAACACAACTCCCTTTTTATTATTTATTTAATTTATCTATAAATATCTATTTTTGAATGATTGTTGCATCATGTGGCATTGCATTAAAATATATGAGGGAGAATCAAAATTTGATGACTCTCAAACTCTTATTAAAATACGTTTATTGGAATGTAACCAATATTATAATGTGCATCGATCAATATTCTATTTTTCTACATTATTACTGAGTTTGTTAAATATTGATTCCAGCACTACACAAGTTTTTTGATACTATGCCTGAAGAAATCTGGATCCAGTCTCTTAATGATGTGCAATGTGAGAATGCTTTGTATGATTGGAAATTTTGACCTTTCAGAATGTCTTTCAGCTTAGGAAAGAAATGAAAAATCACTGGGAGCAAGATGTGGACTGTAGAGTGGGTGCTATAGTCCCAAGTGAAGTTCTTTGAGAGTGCCTTAATGTTTTTGGCAACATATAGCCTTGTGTTGTCTTTGAGAAGAACAAACTATATTATATTAATAAAGATATTGTCAAAGTTCTGCAAAGTTTGACAGTATGTTGCATATTCACAGCATATCCAATTTTTCAATTTGTATCTCTCCATCTTTGCAAAAATCATGCTGAGACATGAAAGCCTACTTTTCACAGATATGGTTACAACTTACCTAAAAAAGTAAAAATGAAATTGATGATTCCATTTTATCAGAGGTATGATCAGAAGGGTGACTATATGAGACAATTTTGAGAAAAATATAGTGATATTTTGACAAAATTTTGGCACCAGTATGCATTTGCATTACAGCAATCAGAGAAAAAAATCAATGAACTTTTTTGATTTTCCTTTTATTATATTATTCACACTAGCAAATTATAAAGTTAATTTGAACTATCTTCAGGTATTATACATTGAAATAACACAAAACTAAATTAATAAACCAAATACTTTTGGTAACTTTATTGTTTCTTAAGTTAAGGTTTCAGAATATACATAGTGATTGATAAGTCACACCCTATCTTCAATTTATTGAATAATGTAAGATAATATACAGAGTGTCTCACCAAAAAAAGGAACAATTTTAAACACAGGTTATTCAGTAACCATTACAAATCCAAATTTACATTTTATGTCAACATGAAGGTATATTTTCCTATACAAACTGTTTACTATTTAAAATTCAATTAAAATGCGATTTTTACGCCTACAAAGATTGAAATATATATACAGTACATTATTTATTAAAAATGTTACATATACTTTTTGGTATTTTCATATTCCTAAATCAAATTTGATTTTTTTCATACTCTATCGTATTCTTTGCCTTATAATGACCAGATTAAAATACAATATGGCCACTGGCATGTACTGGTACCTTCGAATAGCAAACAAACTTCTTGGTCCCAGCAGTGTCCACTATCCAGAGATTACACTGTGTATACAATCCCTTCTGATATGATATATGATTGTATGCAATAAGCAGTTCTCAATTTATTTTTATCACAGAACTCTTTTCACCTTAGTAAAATATGTTACCATATGAACCATGATAGTTTTTAATGTTTATAGATAAAACAGCAAATAGAAATACCAAAAGCAATTTATTGAAGAAAAAAAAAACACCAGATTAATTAACCCCTTCCACCCATAACCCGAGATAACTCAGGCTGCGTGTGATGCTGTGCAGTCCATATCCCAAGTTATCTTGGGAATAGGCCTTAAGGGCCTCATAAAAAAGGGCCTTGACTTATAACTTTTCCAAAAATGTATGGATCAGCAAATATACATCGTTATCTATGATCTCTGCAAATTTTGTATTATTTTTGCCGAGAAAATATTTTATGACGATTTATTAGTTAGGTAATTGATTGTGCTATTGTTTTTTATGGGAGTTTTTTTATCAAATTAATTAAATTGTTCCAAACTTCTATTTGACCGTTTTGACTTTGGTAAAATTTTTTAGAACACTATTGGATGTTTTCTATGACATCAGCAGGTTTTTTGTTTTTTATTCAGTAGAATTTTTTTCCTATACCTTTTTTTCGGTCCCCCCATATTTTAATAGCATAAAAATCAAAACTATTGTGTTATATTTGAACAGATGCAGTAAGTTAGCTCCCCTCCTGCTTCAAACCAATATTCCTCTGAGGC
>NW_019388103.1:0-7888 GCF_000671375.1 Centruroides sculpturatus
GTGAATTTTTGTAATTAAGAGAAAGAGAATAAAAAGTTGTTTTTTTTTTAAATCACTTCTAACAAAAAGAAATGTAAATTGAATTTTAAGAAACCGAATTAAATAATTATTTTTTGATGATTTAATAAATATATACTGTATATAGGAAGGAAATATCGAGTACGAGAGACTATATTCCGGGCCAGAATGGCTATTTAGATGTGTTAAAGCACGGTGTGCACATGACAGAATCTGTACACGGAAATGTCATAGAAGAGCAACAGGCCATGAGACAATTTCCGTGCATCTTCCTCAATGCTAACAAAATTTATGTGGTATAATGGTAGATTTTCATTATATCCGTTGACTGAGGAAAATATATATTCTTATATATATATATATATATAAATAGGTCGTGTATAATCCCTACAAATAGTTAACAAATATATTTATTCTTTGTATGCTCTTATTAAAACATATTAAAATGAGCGCGGAAGAAAATTAAAATGCCTTTGAAACGTTTCCTCCTCGACACTGCATTCTAATTCTACTGTTACGTCGGTGGGGCTGTCACGTGACGTATTAACAATTCGTATATTACAACATCTCTTTTGTATATTAATAATTTAATTGTGGCATTAGTGATTCATGCTAAAGGTATCGTTACAGTGCTAATGCTGACGTAATGAGGACATTAGCGAGATCGAACCTTATAAAGTTTGTTTATACATAACTGCATATAAATGATTCGTAACATTAAATAAATATATATTTTCGTGTCCTTAAGCCAACCAATTAAGAATAATAGCTTAGAAATGTGAATTTAAAAAAAAAATAATAATAATAAATGCCTCTTCCTAATAGAAGATTCTAAAAGTATACATAAAAATATGATTTTAAGCGGATTCTTTCCTTGCGTAACCGCATTTTTTTTTCTTTTTGTTACTGTTTAAACATATTTTTAATGCAGAATTTTAAAATAGTTTAACGATAAATCTTTTCACAATCCATTGCATAAAATTGTTAAATAAATTCGGATCATCATCTGGCGATTTGCTTGGTGAGTATCTTATTTATGGATAAAACGCGTTACGTATTTACACAGTTACGACTTTATATATATATATATATATATAAATCTACGCTTTTTTTTTTAAAGTGAAGAAATGCAAAATAAATCACCGTCATTACGGTGAATATTTGCATAAAGAAATGATTGACGAGAAGCTGGGAAGTCACCACCATTTCGGTGGCACCTCGGCGCACTTTTGGTGAACAGATATCATCCTTCATCGCCCCTTGCGGGTGCCACGACTCTTTTTTTTTTTTTTTTTTTATTTCTACCTCCTTTCTGTTGGAGAAAATTGAGAAGGTGCAGTATATTGATGCAGGATCTGGAACTGGAAGCGATGGCGGAATAATAACTTCCATTTCCGATGGCTGTGCTGTAGGTGGTAATATGGTGATGGTGTAGTTGCGCTTACTTTTTTTTTATTATTTTTTTTAATCATTCGTTCGAGAAAGGAAAATATGTTTCTTAAATAATTTCACTACAAATCAGTTGCTGAAAAATATACTCGACGAGAGAGTATTTTTATCGGAAACGTTTATATCGAAAGTTAAATAAAAAAAAAAAAAACGGAATTTTATAATATATTGTATGGAATATTTTCCCTTTCCCTTACTCTGAAAGATGGCTATGTTAAATTCTCTGTATAAAACGAAAATATATTTTAGTCATCTTGGACTTTATGTATAAGTTCTATTATATAAAAGCTGAAAATATTCGTTTCCTTCAATTTTATTTTCCGAATTTAATTGTTCATAATTTTAAATTAATTTTATTACATAAAACAATTAAAATGGGCAATTTTAAATAAATACGAAAGTTTATACCATAATTATATAATTTAATTACACGAATTACTTCGCATTATCTAGAGAAAATTGAACTTCATTCACGATAAGTTTCAATGATAGGAATCAAATTTTTTTTATATGTTTCTTTTTTTTTTTACAGATTCTTCTGCGAGTAAAGAGTCTAGACTATAGTTTTTGAGCGTAAACATCGCCTTCCCACGAATGAAACTGTTGGTTATCATCTCTTTTAAAAGAAATTTCGCTGCTCGAATTTCTGTCTTACTACTACAAACGGAGGATTTATCTAGATTTAACCACTCGAATTTCTACATTACACAATTTTTTAACTGTATAAACCAACAACTTCAAGCAGAGAAGCTCAGTTTCTTAACGATAATTTAATATCCTTATCTCCCCCTTTTGCTCTTTCTTTTTCTAGATTAAAAAAAAAGAAAGAAAACAAGATATAGTTTCATCTAGATTTTTATATAACTCTATATATATTTTACAAACACCTGCAACAAAATGACAAATATTCGCTTCGGACTGTCTTTCTTTTTTCATTTTTTCGAATTATCGAAAGGTAGAAATGACAAATTGATAAACTTGATACACCCTGCTAGAGTTAAATGTTTCCAGATGATCACTCTGACGGATCGCTCTTTCGATCGCCGTACAAATCGTCTAAAGAAAAATAAAAATAAAAAATAAAAAAATGTAATTATTGATGAGCATTCTTTAAAGGAGACAGTTTCAAAATGGCTTTGTTTATCGTCGATTCAATTAAAGTGCGGGGGTCGAGGCGTGTCCAGACATCCTAGTACTATATCAATATGAGTACTTGTGGCAAGTGGCTGTGTTATCACTCTGAGACCCGACGTTTTTCACACGAAGAACTACTGGTCAATGGCCAAGAAAAACTTCTCCTCCACCATTTATTATCTCCTAGAACCCCGGCGCCATCTGCAACAACCGGGAAAGAAATGGCGAAGAGATCTCTAGCACTGATTTTAGTAAGTTGAAGTGGAAATGGGTATGTCGTCCGCCATACTGGCTAGCCACATGTGTTGTACGGCTATAAAAATCTCTCTTTCCAGGTGTTTAGAAATATACGAAACCGCAAAAATTTATTAAATACAATTTATACATTAATTCAGTTTAAATATAAATATATATAGTATCTACAAATATATCAATTTTGAAGTGAATTAAATGCGTTGATATGGTAGAAGGCTAACAAAACGTTTATTTCTGTCTGTGAGCTCATTTGAATCTAGTAATTCACCCATGAAAGATATTAGAAAAGTGCAGAATGTTTCTCCAATTTCTCCGACACCTCCACAATGATTGATTGCCTCCTTATTACCTAAAGATACAAACCCTAGCTGTGTATGTGTTGACGGCTAAGTTTTGACCTCTGATCTCTCAAACATGAAATTCTTGGCTGCCTCAACACGCACACCTGTCAGCTATATTACCTGACGGCTATTACCTGCATTATTCAATATATCCATCCTACCTTGATATAATGAACCCTTCGCTGCCATGTTAAATCAATGGTTGATGCCTTCCAACCCCGAGTTTAAGGCTCTAATTAAAACTCTGATAAACATACGTCATTGGACGTGATCAATTCGTCCAACTCCGCCCAAGTAATTTCTCCTTATACTATCTTTTTTTTCGGTTTTAAATGAAGATTTGTGTTTATTTTGTTAAAGATCAGCGCCGAGAAAGTTAAACTCTGTAGTAAAGTGGAGGGAGGGAGTGAAAACTACTTAGACCTCACTGGCAGCTGAATAATCTTAATTTATCGTAGAAATTACGATAATTAGAATAATCGAACGTTTCTCCTCGAGTTTTTAAGAAATTTAAGTGTGTTTAATGCGCACTCTTATAAAAAAAAAGATTAATAAACTACATCAATTAAAAATTAATAGACATATTTCGAACTCATGGTGCATACTTGTTTATTTACCCTCTCAGTGCCTTTAATCTTTTCTATAAATTAAATACAGTATAACCTACTTTTAGTTGACATAAGCGTCAACGTTCTTAGAATCATAAGCGTTTAATTAAAATATTTACAAGCATATTTAATGACATTATTCGCATTATAACTCACTAACAACTTTGTTGGAATGAACGATGAAATTTTTGTCTATGCAATAAAATCCTGTGTCACAACAGTTTTGCTTCATAGTTTACCTTTAACGTTACTATTTCCCTTTGAAAAATAATATTTTTAATACTTATAATAGACGTAAGCTGTAAGCGTATCGTGTTACATATTGATTTTTACAAATTCTGTTCTGGTTTCCTGTTAAAACACGTTCGCGTTTTTATCAAACAAACATGAATCAAAGTGACGAAAAGCGTCGGAATGACGGAAACACACCCGAACTGCAATCACGTGATCGAAGAGGCCACTCACCGCATGCCACTTAATAGGTAGATATTTGTTTCAGAACTGTCATGCACACGTTGTGACGAATGAGGACCGTCTTAATGCTGCAGGGGTGGTAACAGGTAAGGATGGGACACAGGTGAACGTCCTAATAGAGTAGTTAAGTCGGGCCAACCGTTTTAAATATTACCTAATAACCAAATAAAAGATTTAAACAGATTCTCAGATAGAAAAATCTGGTTAGAGGGAACGTGTTCAGTGTAAAGTAGTATCTGTCAGCTACCGGTTGTAAATCTGGCGAGTTAGTACAAGGAGGGAGAGATCAAACAAAGAACGTCTTTCACGCAGCAAACATCTCCCAAAGGCCATATGGACTCGTTGGTTAGCCGAACGATTCAGTTTTGTTACACCACATTCCGATAATTTAATTGAAAAATGGTGACTTTTTTTAAGACGCTACTAAAGCAAAGATTTCATCACTTTTTTTTACAAAGTGATTTACAATCCATAGTTTTTGATAAAGTAGGATTACTCAACGTTTATAGAAACATTCGTACAATATGTGTCAGGTATGAGTGATGTAAGATAAAAGTATGTCATCGAAACAATCGAACGTTGCTCAATCTTTAAACTTTTATCAAACAGTTTATTTTAATTAAATTTCCAATAATAGTTTCATTCGAAACTCGTATTTTATTACCGAATCTATTATTATTTAAGAATAGATCCCAAGCAAATTCAATACGAAGATTGGTCACTGATCGCATTTGTAGTTAACCCAATAGTTGCCCCCCGCAACTAAACATCGTACTGACCTAATTTTCTTCCTAAATTTTTCCTTCATTGGCTAAATATATATATATATATATATATCATACGATCGGTACCATATGAGCTCTTCTAGATTAGGTCAGGAGGTTAGAGCAGTAACTAAAAACGCATTACATAATTCTTTCTTAAAACTTATTAAATTTTAAAAAATAGAAATTTTCAGAATTAAAGAGAATAAAAGTTGTTTGAAATTTACGATGTATTGCATCTAGTAGAAGTGACAAAGTAAAATCGAGATGACAAACGGAGTTGGGAGAGTGAAGTTGATGACATCATCGTTTTTATGGCGACAGTAGAAAGAAGGCGAGGGCGATCGACCTGCTGTGTCACGTCTCTTTTCATGAACACCAGGTTCCGCTAATGGAAATCATCACGAACATCTCATGTGCAAATCGATTGAATGGCATGATTTCCTAGAAATGTATATTTTCCGCATTTAATCCAGCATGGTTGGATGAAGATCTTCGCTTAACGAGCCGTCGCCAAGTTTTAAGAAGAGCGATGATCGACACCCTGCTAAACCGGAGTCACACGAATTCATTAAAAAACGTACGGTTTGATGATAATCAATCCACTCTAACCGCAGTTACGTATATTAAATCACAATGACTATGATAATGATCATCAAAATCATGCGAATAAAACGCATTATAAACAAGAGATGATGGATGACGATTAATACCACGCGATCGTGTTATTTAAATTCATAAAATACACAGAATGATGTTGATGATAAATCGATATAAGTTAATATAAAGTCAAATAAATTCTAAAAATACGTAGGACGATATTGACGATGATGATGATCAACACTACATTTACATCAGTTCACAGAAAAATACGTGACGATGATAATGATCGAATCGATGCAACAAAAGAAATATAAATGCTCGAAGAAGCGAGAATATTAGAAATGAAAAGGACACAGATTCGAAATAAACTATTATATAGAAGCTTAATTAACAACATACGCGTTTCCATTCAAGAAAAATAAGTAAGAGAGGGAGAAGGGGAGAAAAATGAAAGAATAAAAGAGCAGGAGGTAAATTGGAGATCTCAAAATGCAAATGAGGTTAATCACATAAAGTTGCAGTTTTTAAAGCGAGGGAAACATGTCAAAATACAAAGAATTTTCTAAACATCATTTCCCACTTGCCATCAAATCTGTCCTTATCTATTGTAAATGTATTCATGCCACGAGCAGGAGGAGAAATAAAAAGATAAGAACATTCTCTTCACCGCATACTCATATGTGCTGATGTTCAGCCACAGGCCAAGATGCAGATGATAGCTCTTGATTCTGTTTGATTAATGATACAACAGAAAACTCCCCATCCTTCCGGGTATATGGATGCGCGCTATATAACATATATATATATATTTGTACATCTATCAAAATTTCCGAATTATTTATAGGTTATGAATATGTTAATAAAGTTAAACTGATTGCTTTTATCCTGATATATTTTCTTTTTTTTCCCTCTCCCTTCTAAACATCTCTTTACCCGTAATAACAATTAGTGAAAGTTACGACTCTGCTGCCTATCAGTGGTTATGCTGTTACAGTGAAGTTTACGATGTGTGTGTGTACTTTTTTATGGAAATTTAATAGCCAATCTTCGCATTTTGTTAATGGAGATGTAAAAGTGGGAATTTTATAACTTGAGTAGTTCTATTTTCGCTTCAATTGCTCTTAAATGGGATGAGAGAAGGTGTTAGCTCTTCTTCGTTTTTGCTCTGACTCGTTTGTAATTAATAGAGAAGAATCCTTAATTCTTTTAAAAATTTTGACGATTATTTAGACCTTAAACGCTCTTCTATATTAATTTCTGATAGTTAAAGTTTATAAATAATTCTTTTTAAACTTTATATAGATTTACATCTATTTAAAAGTCGTATTTCCTTCTGTGATATTAAATTTAGTATCATTGATATTGTAATTCATTCAATTTCAGGTTATCTGCAGTGATCAAAGTTATCTTCCTTCCGAGATTTAACCATCTGTTCTTTATAGATCTAAATTAAATCATCTCTTTTCTTCTATAAGTAATTTTTTGGATGAAAAATAAAGATGAAATGTAGCGATTTGGTTTATAGATTTTTTTTTACGATTAAGGAATATCCTGTGGTAAGTATTATCTTCTTAAAATTATAACTTAATAATTTTCTTTCCAGTGAAAGGAGATTTATTGTTCGATTTTAGATCATCGTGATTGCTTTTTATAAAAAAGAATTTCAAATTTGATAATATTCTCCCGAAAAAAAAAAAATTAACTTTAAAGAGAAATATCTTTAAGTTAGACTTCAATATTATTACACTTTATTTATTTTAAGAAGTTGCATATTTGTATGTTAGTTTGTTTAATGAATGTCTTAGAATCTCTACAAGAAATCAAGACCTTTTACCAAAACCACGATTTCTAAGATTCATAAAATTATCTATAAATAAATTAACTAAAGAATATAGCAATAAAATCAAAAATACTATTTAAAATTCTAATTTTTCTCTCGAGATTTTAGCAAAAAGTTTGTGTAAGAGCCTCTAGACATGCACCGATTTAGACGATAGAGATGCTATGTTGGACCTCTAACACTATTTAAAACTTTCGTATCTACATCCTAAATGTAGCTGATTGAATTTTCTCTTGAGGCACTAGCTCATCACGAGTATAACGATGAGCTTAGTCATATAACGTGTTCAAATTTGCTCATTTGTGAGTTGGTATGACCCATAGATTAGCGTAGATAAGCAAAAAAATGATAAAATAAACTAACTTTTATCATTAGAAATAAAAAATAAAAATAAAATACAAA
>NW_019388104.1:0-8981 GCF_000671375.1 Centruroides sculpturatus
CTATAATTTTTCATTAAAAGTAGTGAATGTTACTTTTTTTATATGAAAATTAATAATTGTAATTACTTTACAATTAAATGAATTCCTAAGTGAGAATTAGTTCTCAATTTCAATTAATACGGCTGATTTCAGAGTCCAATGATTCATCAAAATATATGTTGATAATACACTATTCTCCACAATACACAAAATTACCATTGTGAGGTCGCCGAATTGGAAATTACCAAATGTCAGGATTTATCATATGTAGGATGAAGGAAAGATTTAACATATGTGGAGTGAGGCAGATAGCTGCAGTAACAAATAAACCCATTTATTTATGCTAAATTGATAGTGCGTCTTGTCAATTGTAGGAGCTGGACTGTAGAGTCAATGGCCCTGGGGCAGTCAGTCGAGATGCTTCTATGGGTATCGGGAAGTCCGGTGACAAATGATGAAAACCAGAACAGTCCAAGGCAGGATGGTAAAGTTGGAGATGAAGTGTCCAAATGTAGAACAATGAAGACAATGCAGATAACTTCGGAACAGGAAGCAAAGGACTACAGTCGCGCCATTATTTCATTTATATAATAAATTTTAAGTTTTTTATATGTGATCTTGTTTATAGTACTGTACAGTAGACCCCCCTATAACGCAGAGATACATTCCTTGTTATACGAATTTCGCGTTGTAGGAATCCTTAAATACATGAGCCAATCGCAGCCCGAAACATGTGAAGTTTACAGACTACGGCTGTTTGAAAGGTTTTCTTCCATAAAATTAATCGATTCTAGACTAATTTGACTTAACATTTCCAAAATACGTATACTTTTTTGGGAATAATCCATATAAACTATGCTATAAACAAAAAATTGTAGAATTTCTTACTGAGTGTGCACCGTTTGACGTCGCCATTGCTTAAGCTTGTGTTCGTCGCGGAGCAGCGCACCAAACGGCGGCCACGATTTCTGATGTTATTTTTCTGTGAAAAATTCGTTGAACTTTGGAGACAACATTAATAGAAATAATTTTTATGGCTGTTGCATAAGAAATGTTTCTTTCACAAGAAATGTATAAAATTACAGTACTGTATTAGACTTACGGTACCTAATTTACATACTGTACAGACGATAGTAAACTCAACTTACTCGCCTAAACTCTCCGTAGCATGGCGCTGGACGGCGAAAGTATATGGTTTGCTCAGTTGGAAGCACAATTTTCTATAACTAACATAACTGTCGACAACATGAAATTTAAACACGTCATTGGTGCAATACAGCCTAAAATTTTAAATTTGGTGCAGGACCTAATCCTCAACCCACCCAACCAAAATAAATTTTCCACGCTAAAGGCTCGTCTCATTGACACGCTTCGTACGCGTCCGCCATGACGTCCGCGACGAAAAAAGCTTAAGCAACGGCGTCTTCGAACAGGGTACACAGAGTTCATCGGAGAAAAGGTGACCAGCCAGAATCTCCATATCAGAGAAGGAAAGAAGAAGAAGAAGAACGGGGTACACTCGATAAGTATTCCGACAATATTTTATTCATAGCATATTTATATTGATCATTTCAAACAAATTATACGTGTTTTGGAAATATTCGAGTGAAATTAGTCTAGATTTGATTAATTTTATAGAAGAAAACCTCTCAAATAGCATAACCCACTAAACAGCACAAGTGCCGGTATTTCTTGAGTAAAACTTATTTATAAAGAATTGTTTTATCATATTTGTTTTATTATTATTATTTCCCATCCTGAAAAAAGTTACGAGGCCCAAAAATAAAAACTTGGCAATCAGCGTTGTAACTAGCATTTCGTTTGCCCTGTGCAAAGTATAACACCTGTACTGTACAACATTGATTTCCAGTGTAATCAATTTTAGAAATTACATGGGTTATGATAAGATTATAATCCTATTAGTGGAAAATAAACTTACTCTTCCCGCGATTCTGTCATTTCCTTTTCTTCTTACATACGGTAAACGTCTTGGCCGACCTATATCAGCTACTAAAACGAAACTAAAACTATTGTCAAGAAACTTGTCTTATCTTGTCTTATCATAGAGTTCATATGGAGATTTTAGTCTCTGTCAAGAAACTTAATACTTATGGTTCTTATTATCATTTCATTTTTCCCGGAAAATTCTGCAATATTTCCTTACGTTATTGCTGCCAATTGTAGATTATTTATTTTTCTCAATAACATTGCGGTTTTTTAACATATCAAAATTTTAAAATAGTAAAATAAAAAAAACACGAACATTTTGATTTAAATTAATTAATATATATATATATATATACAGTGGTGTCTCGTATAACGTACGCCTCGAATAACGGACGTTGCGAACAACGGACTTTCTATTTGGCCGTTACGTTAGGCGAACAATGGACTTTCTGCGAAAAAGTGCGAATGTCGTTTCCACTCTTTTGCGGTTGCCAATGACAATCTGCTATTTTTATAATATATTAATATTATTAGTATATCTGAAGTACAGAGCTCCCGTTGGGATTCGGCTTGCTCCCTTGTTTATTATGTACATCACCTCAGTGCAGGGTATTTACATTTATTCAAGTGTTGTGCAAATCATGGCTTCTAAAAAAACAGAAAGGTGATTTCAATTGAAACAAAGCAAGAAATCATCAGAAGGAGTGAAAGTTGACAAAAACTTCCTTGTCAAATGGGGAGAGGTTCAGNGAGTTTACCAACACTCATTATCCAAACACAGTTGAGGCCAACAGGATCAATGATCTCTACAATGACACCCTTGCCCGTCATTTCCGACAGGTGTTGAAGAAGAGAGAGAAACAGACCACTTTGGACATGTTTTTCAAAAAGCCAGCTGGCAAAAGACAAAAGATGGAACAAGAGGAGTTGACCCTGCAAGCCCCGGTAGCCTCTCCTGAATATGACTCCGATTAAAAAACAATAAAAAGAGACCTGCTGCAATGTGTAAAAAGTCTGTATCTGTATGAATGTGTGAATGAAGTGATCCTCCACCTCCTCCTCACAACATCTGACTACCCGGCATAATTGGTGACTGCGCCATTTTCATTTTTTATATGGTACAGTACGGTTATTTTGTGCTGCGGAGCGAATTATATGTTTTAACATGTATTTCTATAGGAAAATGCGTTTCGTATAACGGACCTTTCACTTAACGGACGTTCACCTGGAACGGATTAAGTACTGTACGTTATACGAAGCACCACTGTATATATAATTCCGCTTCTGGATCTGTTAGAACTGTTCCTCGGAATTGCTTAGTCTATTGGACTACACGGTTCCTCGTCGGTTATACTGTACATAGTACCATAGTATATATATATATATATATAAAGCCATGATATATAAAGTATATATCAGAGCTTCTTAATTAAATTAAAACTATAGGTATCGGTCCCAAATGGGTTCCCAAAAACTTTGACAACTGTTCGCGCGAAAGATGTCACTTCAACCTGAGAAGTTCCTCTTTATTTCCAATACTGATTATCAACTATTATTACAAAACCATTTTGATTTAAAATATTTAAATAAAATTGAAAATCGTTCGTACATCCTTTCTCGCTTTGATCTACTTCTACTTTTCAATTAAATCTATTTCCCTATTGGTCACATTCTATAACCATTTACTGTTTTCAAACTTTGCATTGTACATGCCATCATTTGAGATAACGCCAGCAAAGTTCGGTAATTAAGCTATCATGTAGGCTTCTGCTTAATTACAGAAAATAAAAAATTTAATAAAATCTTGCCGTCATTCCTCAGCTTGTAAATATAAAATCTGCAAATCCTTGTGTTTCCCGAACTTTTTGGATTCTCGAGAATCTCTAAAAATTGCTTATTTATAAAATCTTGGATTAATTAGAAAAAACGGTGCAGAAAAAATGCATCTTTTTTTTAAATACCATTGGTGATCAAAGGTATTGGAAATGGTTCAATAAAACGCAAGATTTGAATTTATTCTTCAAAAATTATTTCGTCATCTTCAAAGTAACCCCTTCCACTGCAATGCATTTATGCCAACGTTTTTTCAAATCCTCGAAACATGCTTCAAAGTCATTTTCGTGAAACATTTTCAGGGCTCACAGAGAATTTTGTTTTATGGCATCAATTGACTCAAAACAATGCGCCCTAAAGTGGAAATTTTAATCGAGGAAACAGGTAAATCAGGTGAATACAAAACTTGCAAAACCGTATTTGTTAAATTTTGGGCCAAAAATTCACCAACAAAATGAGCATTGTGAGCAAATACACTATCGTGATGCAAAATCCATCAGTTTTTCGCCAGAAATTGGGTTTGCTTCACGCAAAGAATGTAAAACGCTCAAATCATATTTTCCGTTGACAATTTGGCCAATCGGAAGGAATTCGTGATGCACAACACCGGGATAATCGAAGAAAACGGACAACATAACCTTGATTTTTGACTGACTTTGATGTGGTCTTTTCGGTCTTGCTTCACCTTTCGAGCGCCATTCATTTGATTGTTTAGCTGTTCCGGTGTCAAAAGCGTAAATTCGTGTTTCATCACCCGTAATGATACGTTTTACGTGAATTTGCCCTTTTCCTAATCCCCAAGAAAGTCCCAAATACCATTATCAACAGACAATAGAAAATTCATTCATGACTGTTGGCCTATTCTGTAAATATAAAAGAAACCAATGAAGGATATTTATCCATTGTCCTATTCGATTTCGTCGTATGTTGACCAAAACTTGGCCCCGATTGCAACTAGGTTACCTTGTGGGAACGCTGATCCGACGTTGAATCATAGTTTTGAAGTTTCTTGCATAATGTACGATTTTTTATAGCTTAAGCTGCCTCCTTTTGTATAATCTGCGGATACCGCTGTTCGTTTACCATAAAAAATATATTTTTAAATTTTATAATAAAGTTAAAAAATCATTTCTGACACATTAGTGTATAAAAGAGTGAAGCAAAATAGATATATTAGATACAATGGTCCAAAAATACATTTTATTGATAAGACTATATCAAACAAAAGAAAATTAGACTAAAATGAAAATATTTACGCTGAAAAAATACATAATAATATTTTTATTCAGTGTAAATATTGCTGTAGACTTCGTGAAATTGTGAGTATTCATGATTAGAGATTAAAAATCAACAATATGTCGGAAAAGTTGGCTTCTCTTGCATGAAAAAAGTTTCAACGTTTTCTAAGTTAGCTACAGTGGCCAAGCGGTTCCATTCGGTCGTGGGTTTGCACTTTGCCAGGACGGGCTGGCCACGTGGAGTTTTCCGGGTTTTCTCCGTCTATAATGTTTGAATAGGGGCCAGCTACCCTTAAAAAAGACCTCCCGGAGGGTATCCCCCTAGGTAGATCGCTCAAGTGCTGCGTTGCCATAACTTAATAAAATAAAATGGGAAAAAAGATGAAAAGATATTCCTTTCTCTTTACAATCCCGTTATTGATTATTATTATTAGTACAGTAATACCCCGAACTTACGCGATAGGTGGGACCGAACGATAACCGCGTAAGTCGGAGTATAATTTCGCAATTTGTGTAAAATCCAAGTCGGATGTATGTAAGCTAATAAATGTTCTCGTTAATCTTATCTCGTCTTTTGATTCGTTCACAGTTACAAGAAATCACCACATAGAGTCTCTCAAGTCTCCGTAGATATAACAAACAGAACAGTTACTGACCTTACAATAATTAGGAACAAACAGAAATAAACAACACAAAATAAATTGTAGCTATGTGTCGATTCCGCGCGATACGTCCGAACATGTAAGCTGAACAATAGTGTTGGGGGAGTGAGTAATCAAGGGCTGCGTGGCGCTCAAACAAAAGACGAATCGACGAAATTTGAAAATCGCGTAACTCCCGGTTCGCGTAAGTCGAAGCATTACTATATATCCACAGGCACAACATAAACTGGTCTGATCATGTGGGCGCTGAAGAGAGCAGCAGCAAGAGAAGTTCGGTGGCCTGTTTGTTATCTACACCATTATACTGTATTGTATCACTAATCAAAGAACTTTGTGCATAGTGTAAGTTATTTCCTGGATTTTTGTAAGATACTTGTCATCTGGTCTCCTCTGCCACACCCACACGCGAACATCCCTATATCATCCTAACGCGGGATTAACGAGCCTCCCCTAAAAGTCAGCAAACTTACACTGGTGTCCAATAAGTGGGATTTTAAGTCCCCAATGGTCACCAGGTCCGCGAACTTACATATAGCAGCAGCACTCCTAGTGAGCAAAACTAGTTCTAGACAGAAAATTCTGCTCTGCTCCCCTCCATATTAGCTATGCCAATAATGATATATCAAACAGAACCGATAAATTTTTACAGTATTGATACCAATATTTTAGATTTTAGAATGTCGATGTACAGAAACAGATTGAATGCCAACTTTCATCAACAACGTTGAATAATGGTATTTGTTGTCAATGAAAAACAACTTACTCCTTAGACAGTCAGTTGGCCAAGAAGTTAAGTAAAAGCCTACCACTTTGGGACACCTGAAATCTCATTCAGATGGTTTGAAAAATCCCAGGAATATTTAATATTTCGGATCCCATCCCTTATCTTTCAGCTGCCCTATTGTGGGCCTGTCTGAAACCATAATGGGCCTGATAAGAAAAGGCCCTCTTAGTGCCTATTGGGTGAAAAGTTAAAAAACCTAACTAAAAAAAACAAAAATAGCTCTTTCAACATGATAATTTTCCAAGCAATCAGATTTTACTAGTACAGATTCCAGATAGTTGAATAAAAGTTGCAAAAATATGACCCATTTGATTGCCGAAGTAGACCAAAGTTGTCCAATTGCAAATCACATAGAATTTTTAATTTGTAGACATTAAACATAATATTACATAATTAATTAAAATTTTTTAATGACAAAAAATACTCTCAACAATAAATTTTAATTTAAAAAGTATCTTTTATTTAAGCAAAATCTATTTAAAAATGGTAAAGATTGATAATTAATATGAGTCATATTACAGTTGTAGTGTTTAAAAATTTTCAACAAAAAATGTTAAAAAATTCAAATGTAAATGTTATACAGAGTACATCAAAACAAAAATGTCTAAGTTATAAAATAGCAACCTGTAAATATTGGTAATAATTTGACATATAAGTAAACTGCATCAACAAGTATCAAAATCTTCAAACATATGTTATACAAAGGGTCAATAATGATTAAATATTTGACCTATAAAATGACAACTAGCAGTACCTCTTACTTAGAATGGTAAATTTGAGTGAAATTTGACATGTAATTCAAACAATGCTTCTACATTTGAACTGTGCATACAGTGAAAAAAAAAATGTATTTGCTGTATAAACACTACCTGTTGTGGGCCCAAGTTCCCTTTCACTCTCACTGTGAAAGCATCTTTTGTATTACACTCATATTCTCACTGAATTTTTCACTTTACTTTTGGTGTTTGGTTATATATATATAACCACTATCAGTAACCATTGCATTCAAGAGGAGTGTGAAATCAACAAAGCCTAAAGGCAAGATTTTAGTATCAACAATTGAGGTGAAAAGGTGATCATGAAGCAAGAAAGCATGGGTACGAGATAAGGAAAGGATGTCTACTATATTTTAATTATTTAGAAATTAATTAGTGAAATGTGACAAGTTGTGATTGTTCTGGAGTGATTTTGGGTGGAGAATGGCAGTTTTGTGTTTTTTTCTTGACAAGGTTAACATTTCTGTATTTCTGTCTAGCCTACATGACTATGCTGGCTTCAAGTAGCCCATCTGACTATTCATGGAGTATTTAATGTTATATTGTTGGAAGTGTGACAACTTACACCCACCTATGAGCTGAAGTACTCACTGTTGCTCACACCTCAGTGCAAAACATGGAGAACAGGCAGTAGTACTGGTTTGTGCAAGTGTCATTCCCCAACCAGAATCACCACCACTTGTCATATTTTGCCTAATTACCCCATAAGTAATTAAAAAAACAATAGTAGGATCAATTTTCAAACTGTAAAAAGATATAAACCGTAACTGTATATTTAAATATTCATTCTTGCACAAGCTTTGTATTCTATTTAGAAAGCTATCTTGAAGAAGACATTTTGTAATGTTAGAAACATTTGAATAAAATATGTTTTTATTGAATGTTTAGGTTTTATCTCTCTCACACTTGAAAAAAACTAATTTCTTTTAGATTAGTTTACATATATTTAATGACAATCTTGTCATAATATGCATCAATTGCCACTGTCTATCTGGGGACAATTAAAAAGAGAATAAAGACATTTTTTAAAGTGAATATTGTTAAATAAAGGCATTTTTTTTTAATCTCCAATTTGTTTTAGTTCCCAGATAGACAGTGGAATCGATGCATATTACAAAAAGATTGTCATATTAAATATATGTAAACTAATTTAAAATATTTATTAGCCTCCCTGTAAATATAAGGCAACTTTATTATTTGTCTTATTTATTCTATTTTAAGAAATATTATTAACAATATTCTCTTGTATAAACTAATTTCTGTTTACTGATATCATTGAAATACTTCTGTTATGGTAATTTTCCAATAGTTTATTATTCAAATGCAATAAATTTCAATTGGCTACATTTTCTAGAAGATACAATAGTATCAAACTAAAAATCATTAACAGTTCCACTTCAGCTTCTGGTTAATTTGATTTTTTAGTATTGAAAATCAGGCATAAGTGTATTTAATATTATTTCATATGAAATTATCATAAACATTTATATTTTGATTTAAAAACATATTACAGCAGCTGTCAAATTTTTATACAACTAATATTTATGTGTAGATTATGAATATAAATAAAAGAGTATGTTAAAAAACTCTGGCTAAATTGTATCTATTTTAAATGTGTAAACATTATATAAGTTTAATATTAACACAACCACAGATAAAACTGGAAATAATTTATTTTTTGTATCACAATATCACAGATAAAATAGCAATGAAAAATAAAAGTACAAGATAAAAATTTTCCACTCTAAAAAATTTTGTATTT
>NW_019388105.1:0-9662 GCF_000671375.1 Centruroides sculpturatus
AAAAATGATGTAATTTGAATATAAATTATTTATAAATACGTATGTCAAGTTATATTTTTATTACTACGTAAAATATATTTAAGAGTTTACGACCCAGTCCCATATATTTAAGAGTTTACAACAACCATATTACGACCCATATATTTAAGAGTTTACAACAACGTCTCACCCAGCACAGTGCTGGGTGAGACGTTGTTGAAACAAAATAAGTTATGCATTCCGTCACGTACATAAACAGTGTCGTAATTCGCCAAGTGCAAATCAGCAAATTCGTAAAATTTTTGTTTATTTTGAACAATCCGGATAATCGAAAATCCGGATAATGGAGGTCCGGATAATNTCCATCACGTACATAAACAGTGTCGTAATTCGCCAAGTGCAAATCAGCAAATTCGTAAAATTTTTGTTTATTTTGAACAATCCGGATAATCGAAAATCCGAATAATAGAGGTCCGGATAATGGAGGTTCTACTGTACCTACTGTAAACAAACATTTTGTCGATATCAATCCTTCAAAGATTTTCATCCATCGATCACAATCAGAAGTGGCTAGACACATGTTGACCAATTAAACCTCTTTCTCTGTACGTGTTAAAGTAGATCAAGAGTGTCACAACAATTTAAAAATTACCAAGGTAATACTTAGACAAATTATTATAGCCTAGTTTAACATTTTTACATAGCCATTTAAATTATTTCTGTCGTTTAAACATAGTTTGTCAAAAATTATTATTAAAATTGTGGGGGCCGAGGGGGGAGAAATTTAAAAAACTCGACGAACGATAACATGTGATATATATCGTCATCGTCTCCCTTGCCGTTTGGACTGCCGAGCGGTAACAATCAACGACATGTGGAAGCAGTTGAGTCAGAGATAGATGTTTCGTTTACAAACAACGCAACCGTTTATTAAACACGAAAGAAGCTTACAAGATTTCTGCGATCTTGGAAGTTCTGCGGCCTCTGGGTCTTCCTCTCCTTTCCAAGCTAGTCCCATTTTGAAGGAGTGTCCCTTGTTCGCAAATGAACAATTCCATCACGTCTCGACGACTCCGGGACGATGCGGTCGACTTCCATTGATGGAAAGATGTCGATCCGAGGTCAGGAGATGGAGACGAAGATGGGTGCGAGACACACACACAACAACAACAGATCCGTCACTTGGAACTTTCGGGAGAAGCTGTCGCGTCCTCGAATTTCCAGGGTTTTATCCGTTTTCTCTCAGATTCCCCCTTTCCAATTGGTCTCTCCTTGTCACCTGATGACAATTCGAAACCTTTCGAGGGTGCGGGAGAGGTCAAAATCGAAGTTTAATTCGATCTCCAACCGGAAATGGTTGACGGACTTACATTCTTCTATTGTTTAAAAGTTAGCGTCGCGTTTTCATAAAATAAATCTATTTCTAACTACTATATTATTTTCTCTAAAACAATTATTTTAACGTGAATTTTAATGAGGGTTCGGACCTGTCCAGAGCCTCACAAAATGCACACAAAATATACAGTATTTATAATTATGTAGTTGAATATTCTTTATAAATTCTGTGAATGCTTCTTTCTGATATGCCTGTTATCTTTGTTACCATTTTCACTATATCATTCACACAGATTTCTGAATTCATGTCAGTTAAAGAATTAAACAAATTTAACATTTTATCTGAGCTCCTTGATGGTTTTCGTTGTCAATGTTTAACTGTACTTACATTTAAGTTTTCCATTTTTGTAATTTGACAATGCACAAAGCTTGAAATAACAATAACTATTGTAATGAATGGAAAACAAAACCAAAACCAGTTTATTTTTAATGATTCAGAATGTGCAAATATTCATTAAAAATAACAATTTAACATATGAAATAGCAACAATTATAAATGTAGTTAAGTGACCGGAATTTGATTAATGATTTTATAAATAATGAGGAACTAATTTCTGCGGACGAATGATATGCAACACTGTTTCTAATTGATGGATGTAGGTTTAAACCAATAAAAAAAAAAACGGGGTGTCATAGTTTGTTTATGGTAGGCGACAACTTATGATAAATAGGCTATAGATATTTGTGTACGTTTTGGAAATTTCATCTCTCGTCTTTCTTCCACATTTGTTGGATATTTTATATGTATAATTGATTTGCCATCGACTACATTTAAGTCCTTCCTTAAATCATATTTCTGTTTCCAGTGTGTTTCTGTCCACTCCTGTTTAAGTGAATTCTGTTTTGAGCAAATGTACAAAACTCGATTCTCATTTTGCATTTTATGAAAAAAAATCAAGATGTGAATGGAAATTAACTCTGTACAGAGATATTTCTGTAAGTGCAAAGTAAAGGTAGATACATGCTAGACTTTTCTGCCCAAACATATATCACTTTTCTGTTTTCTGTTCCCAAATGGTGATACTTTAGAAGACCAAATGGGTGGCACCGTCTAGAAACTTGGCATCCTCTTTTCTGTTGTATTGTTTGAATAATAGGGTGTCCACGAGCCATATTGTGTACGTTTTGGAAATTTCGTCTCTCGTCTTTCTTCCATTTAGACTGATGGCTTGTGAGGAGTACAGAAATGGAGGTCAAACAGGAGTGTTTTTGGCACTCTGTTGGCAATAAATAATATAATTTTTCTGTTGGAGTGCATTATTCCATTCAGAAAAAATTTAGCGTGTATCTCGAGTCCAAATAACTCTAATTGTGTCGGTCTATAGAGATTGGATTTAAACGAGAACTTAATATTCCATAATTAGCTCTCTGGTTTTAATTTTATACATAAAATTTTAAGTTATCGGCATTGTAATGTTTACGTTTTTATTTAACAGAATCGGGCGATCGGGCAGATTCGGCCGGAAGGGCGTCGCCATCAATTTCGTGAAGAACGACGACATTCGGATTCTGAGAGACATCGAACAGTACTACAGCACGCAGATAGACGAAATGCCCATGAACGGTAAGACATCATCTTTGTCCTTCTGGGGACAGTTCCCAAATGATGAAAATCTCGTAAAATATCTAGTCATGATTACAAATTATACGCTATCCTGATACTTTTTTTTAGAAAATAATTTACAATACAGCGAAAAAATTATTTTAATTATATTTTTCTTTTTTTCAGTGGCTGATCTTATTTAGAAACCTGCTATTTTGAAATTGTCACCAGTAGCTTTTTTGACTGATCTGTTTTATTTCTCACATTCATAAGAACTGTACATCATATTCTCCATTAATGTAACCACTTTTGTAAATGTATTAAAAGTAAACTTAATTCTCTAAATGGTCACAGTTTGAATGTTGTCTCTGCTCTGTTTGCCACCACTTGGGCAATGGCCAGAGAAGAGGTGGCACCCGGGCTGGGGGCGTTCCTGACGTGCAGGATGCGTCTTCCCGTCTCGCCGCGTCCGCACTCGAACACGAAGTCGTCCATCAAATTTCCCCGTCCGTCCAACGCCTGGGCTCTGACTCCGGAGGGACCCCTAAAAAACAAAACATTAAATTTGAATCATCTGCTCGGCTCTCCGTTTATATACAAGCTGAAGGTCTAAGTCTACGGGTTTGTAAATATGTAAATACATGAGGATAACATGCAGTGCAGCCAGGTTTTAGTAAATGTAATCTATTACTAAATAACAAACTTATCCTAAAGATAGTTTATTAGATCAGTTCATTCCATAATTTCATGGCTACGATCGAAGAAAAAAAGTCAAAAGGTGCTCCGAAATAATATACAGAGTAATTTAGAAAACTTAACAGATGCAAACATTCACGAAAAAGAAGTCATTTCTGTTATTTTATTGTTTTCCACATAACATCAAAGTTATGAAGTCATGCTTCAAATATTAAGAAATTACCACCCCAAACAAAATCTCCAGTTAAAATGCAATAAAACTTTCAGAGAAAATTAACAATGTAGAAGTGGAAGAAGAAAAAATATCTACATGTAAAATGTTAATAATAATCTTTGTATAGGTTCTGCCCTTTATGCATCCCCACAAAAATATTCGGAGAGCAAGTCGGCCAAGGAACAGTCATCGAGGCCAGCTCATCATCTACACGTATTCCCTGATGGTGGTGGCATTTCATCACGCGGGGAATACCAAACAGTTCCGGTATATCCCGGTAACCGTTGATTGATTTTCACCATTTCTTTTTCTAGAAGCAGCGGAGTAAAAGTTTTGATGCAAAAACAGTGTTCATTTATTATGTTAATCTGGCCAGTAAATTGCACCCCACCTTTTATCTTCCTTAGCAAATGCACTAATTAATTGCCATATTACTTGTCATTACTCATTTAAAATGTATACAATAATCAAATAACAATACGAGTATAGGCCAACGTAAGCAAAATTGCTAGATTGAATTAAAAATATGTTTACATACAATTAAAATAATAATCTATATATCTATATATTTTTATATACAACAAAAAATATTATGTCTGGCTGATGAGGGTCTTGTGTACTGAAACGCATATCAGTAATAAAGTCGCAGTTTGATGTTACCAGTAACAATGTGATAAGTCTCTGTTATCTCTACTCTAGTACTAGAGATACCAGTTTCAACAATTTTCAAGATAAGAACCTCTTTTATAATATTCAAGTAGGTTTATTTTTTTTTTGTAGCTTTGAATTATAACTGATTTGAAAGAATCATTTTAGATTCTTTTGAATAGCTTCATTAATTATAATAGGAACAGTTAATAATAATTACAACCATTTTGGATAATTTAGTGCATATTTTACTGCTAGTAAGTGGGAAGATTTTTCATCAATTGTTTAATAATAAGTTAATTTGTTTCTCGGCCAGAAAATATAATTATCTAAATCACCGCATGGAATGATGGCCAGATAACAGATCTCAGACTTATGTTTATATACAATTAAAATAACAAAGTCTAAGATTCCATTACAAAAGAAAATTTCTCAAAACTAACCTGTTGTAGAACAAATTCACGTAGAAACTGACACTAATTACAATCTACAATTTAAAACACCTAAAACAGTTTTAAAAATCTATATATATGAAAAATCTCAAATGGGTCAGTCTGTAAATATTATTTCCACCCACACTGCACATTACTATGAGGATTGCATTATAAACAGGCCTAAATATAAATAAGTTCCATTACAAACATGTTAATTATACATTACCAATTTAAAAAAAAACACCTATAATATGTAAAAAGAAAATTTCTCGTTAATAGTGATTGCCATTACAATTCACATTATGGTATCGCGCAATTATTATTACCCTACCCCCTATTGGGTAAAAATGACGACTGGGATTTACATGTTTTCGAAACCGTGTTTTGCGAATATATTGGACTTCGAACTCACATTTCAGTTATAAATAAACACTTGGCTTTATTTCCATCATTTTAGTTGATACGTGACAACAGCACGTTTCAGGCATAAAACCCCTCATCAGTCAACTAAAAAATATATATACAATTTTTAAAACATTATATAAAATATTTTATAAAACAGAATTAGAATAACATGTTTCTTACCATATTCATTTTTAATCTGTTATACATACAAGGTCTTAATTGGCGTACACAACTTATTTTACAATAAGTGGAGTAATTTCATTAAAAATTTTTTATATGTGATTTTCTTATATATTTTTGACAGTATCCAGGGTTCATAGACATAATTATGTACATATCTTAAAATAGAAATAGACGTTTTTTACATTATTCCTTTGTAACGGTACCTGCGTTACATACTGCACTGCAGTGTTGTACTGATTTGCATATTACAAAGACAGTTATTATTAATATTAACAATAGGGTAACTTTTATAAATAATTACATCAATATTAATTTGTATTATGTATATTATAATATTTTCATCCAGTTCTCATTTATTTTTACACTTAAATTTTTGTTGATACAATTTTTGGCTTTTAAAATTGAGACACTTTCTTTAAATCTTCTATTATACATGTTTTTCTCTTTATATAGGATTTTAACATTATTTTTATCTATGTTACAGTTATTTATTAAACAATGGTCATGAAAAACGGAGTTTAGACGATTATATTTGAGATCAACTATATGTTCTTTTACACGTATACTCAGTTTGCGTTTAGTTTCTCCTATATAGTAGTTAGTTGTATTACAGGTACATGGTATCTTATACACAACATTCTTTGTTTCTTGTTCTTTATTATCTACTTTATTAGGTTTTGCCAGTCTTATTCTATTTTCTAATTTTTCATATTTCGGGGCTAGTTTTGCATTTATTTTCTGTAAGTCTTACGTGTTGATATTCTCATATAGTCCTTTTATATATGGAAAACATATATTTTGTATCTATATTTGGCTTTTTTGATTTTTTTATTATTCATTTTACTATTTATCTTGTTTTCCCAGCAATCTATCAAACTATTAGGATATCCATTGAGAACAAATTTCTTTTTTAATTCTTTTATGTAAACATTTATATCTGTAAGATTGCTAGTTCTTGTCTTAATTTTTACATATTCCATTTTAAAATTGTTATATTTTATATATGAAGGAATATTAGAGTCATATCAAATTGTTACATCTATAGAGCATGGTTTTTTATAGGGTTTGAATTCTATTTTATGCCCGAAACGTGCTGTTGTCACGTATCAACTAAAATGATGGAAATAAAGCCAAGTGTTTATTTATAACTCAAATGTGAGTTCGAAGTCCAATGGGAATTACATATTGTTCTTCCTTTATTATTTATTCTATATTTTTCATCAACATGTAGTATTCTTAAATGCTTGTAATATTGTCTATTAAATAATTTTCATTTTTTTAATATTTTAATTGATGTTTTATTTATTTTGCAGCCATTCTCGTTGCAATGCATAGCCACTGCCGAGTTATACGATCAATTAAATATGGTTATGTAATATTTTGATAATCTAGTATCCAAAGTTGTTCCAGTTTCTCCTATATAAGTATAACAAGGATCACAATTACAATTAAAAGTATAAGCCACTCCAGTTTTTTACAAAATATCAATCGTATCTGCAGGTTATTTAATTTTAGTTAACATGAAGCATATTGTCATTTTTAAGTCTGGTGTTACTATAATATAAAGTTCAATTTTTTAATTTCTTCAAAACTACCTTGTACATACATTACACTCAACTACAGGTATACCTCGCCTTATGTCAGTAATTGGTTCTAGGAGGACGACTTAAGTCGAAAAACGACGTAAGTCAAATTTACTTGTCTCCGAATCTACTTGCCACTAGGCTAAACCATAAATTACTAATTCCCGTTCTGTATTTTATTTATTAATGCACTTTTAATAATATATGGTTAATAAGGATCTATTTTAGCTTACAAACAAATAAATTTTAGTTTTTAATATAGTACAGAAAAAAGTAATTTAAATTTACGAATGCATGTACTGTAAATACAGTATATACTTCTAAATGTAAATATTATAATATGATTTTATGTGCTTTAAACATTTTTCTAGTGATATTACGACTTCAATATTTGTATCGGACAGACATAAAGTCGAATAAAATGACTTAAACTTAATTATTATTTTTCCATATACTTTCTTGACAAACGACGTATAATCGGGAACGACGTAACTCGAGGTATACCTGTATTTTCTTCTTTGGTTAAAAACTATTTCTGTTAAATCTATTATCTAATATTTGTTAAAACCATAATTATTAGAAAATGTAGTAAAAATGTATCTATTTATTTGTTTTCTGGTCACCTAATTTGGTTGTTCTGTTTATATACATATTACATGTGTTTCATTTTTATATATGTTCGAAAGCTAGCAGTATAATTTACTACAGTAAATTATACTGCTAGCCTTCCAAATAATAAAAAAATGAAATATTTCCAAACGTTATTAGAAATAAAATGCAACGGCAAATGGGAACAGAGAGTCCGAGTATAATCTTTTCACGGGAGTCAGAAAACTTATCGATTCCCAATTCCTTACTTTGCAATAAATTAAAAAAAAAATTTTTTAAACTGTTAATACCATTATTTTTGACGTCTTTAATAATACAAAATGCAGCCCATGTTACTGCACTGCCTCGTACTCACGTTGGTGTCAAATCATTTTCGGTTCTGCGTTTAATCAAACCTTACTTGCGCGCCGACTCGAAAGAGGCCATAACGGAGGCTAGTCTTTTTATGAGAACAGATTCTTCTTAAGCATGTTTCATTCGATCTTTTTAGCGTTAAATTTGTTTACCTCAACATTAATATTAATATATTAATAAAAATGTAATAATTTTATTTATAATAATCCTTTGGTTTTTTTATAAGAGCAAAAACTATATTGTTACATATGCATATGCAATGCCAATAAGGTTCAAAATTGAAGTGCTCTAAGTTATCATTTTCATATAAAATGGTTAAACTTTTTCAACTGGTTTTTAATTATTATCATTTCACATTAACTGTTTGAAAATCGTAATAGTATAATCATATAATAGGACTCTTATGTTGTTAATTTATATTAATAAAAATATTTACAATGTTTGTTTTGAATATTCAAATATTCTTAGTTTTGTATATAATAAGTAAACATAGCATTTTTATCAAAAAGCTTATTACAGCCAACTTTAACACTACTTAAAAGTTATATTTAGATCAATGTAGTCTTAGCCTGATCTAAAACAGATTAAGAATCGATCAAATTTGCATTCTCACCCACATTTTGAGTCAATCAATTTTTGGTATGAAAAGAAAAAATGATATTTTCTGCATGAGTAAAGCCACAAGCTTTTATTTATTACTGTTTTTGACATATTTTAATGCTAATAATGCTCCAAGCATGTGTTAGATTGACTTCTGATAATTTCGGTTTATTAGCGCAAAGTCAAAGTGCTACTTTCCTCCATTATTTCTCGTAGCTTCAGAGAAATAACAAGATTATCTTGTTCAATGAAGATATTTCTAAATTCAATCAAATCATTACGAAGAACACACTTCTCTCTTATTCTAGAATTTGTGGTAAGTCGATGCATCCCAAAACGTGCAGATTTCATTTGTAACTATTGCCATTCCTTTGTCGTATTTTTCCCAAAGTCACACCTTGCCAATTTATTTTCTTTATACAAAAGTGGTTTTGGATAGAATTTCCTTGTTTAAATTATAGGTATGCTATAAAATATTTTTTATCCTGAAAATATTTTTATATAGACAAACTGGCTAGGTGGTACTTGTGTGAGAGTTTAAAGTTGGAAAAAATACCTTGTTTTCTTTACATAAATGCAAATAAAAACAGTAATTGAAAATCTTGATTATCTTTAAGATGAACTGATCTGCCAGATTATGTTAGGCTGTAATATGGCTACTAAATAGTTAAAGCTCAACATAATCCAGCAGATTATTTACCTTAATCAAAATCAAGTCAACAGATGTTTATATTTGTTCTTATCTTTAATACATAAAGACATAAATTACAAAACCAAATTTTCAGAATAATCTTGCATCTTTTTTAATGTGTGAAAATTCAAATTTATATTTTATCAAAATTCCAATAGAGTAGAAAAATTCATTATTCATTATATTTATTTCGTCTTAACAAAGCATATTTCCCATTATTTTGCAATATGAAAAAATGCATTTTTGAAACTTCGGTACGTGAACTACATTTTTTTCTTTTATTTTTAACAATATATAAAATGTATGTTGTCTTTGTTTATGAAGCAAT
>NW_019388106.1:0-3184 GCF_000671375.1 Centruroides sculpturatus
TAAATGAAAAAATGGAGGCGATAACTAACAATCATCTACTTGAATTTCTTTTTGCAATATTTATAATTTTATCTTTGTTTATATAGTTGAATATTAAAAATAATTGTAGACAAAAAATGTCACTGTTTATCGATATTGCACTTTTTAAAAAGTACAAATGCATTTTAGATACGTTTATAGAAGTATAGTCAATACTTTTTCAATTTTTCTGCTGGATATTCGATATACTGCTGATTATTGATATAAATATTATAAAATTTCCGAAAATTATATACTAATGTACTTGGAGAAAGAACATGTTAATTTATTTTTTCAAGTTTCAGAGAAAATTATCGTAAAGTTCCGAATTTACTTTATATTTTAAGACAAATCACAGGTTATTAATTATATTGGAGACTAATAGGCTATAGGAAAGTACAAATTCTCTATGTAGAAAGTCCATGATCAACAAAGAAACTGAACTAACATGTTCGTGCCCTGAGGTGTTCAACTATTTGTATTATTGACGTATTAATCGAATTTTTATGTTATTCTTCATAAATTGAATTTTATAAAATATAATTGATAATAATTAAGAAGATAGAAAGTTTAATAAGATTGTAAAGCACTTCGCCACCTCGCATCGCATCTATTGATATAATTGCCTTTAGTAAAATTCTAATCTATTGCAAAACATACAGAGTAAAAGCATAATATCTGCAAAAATATAAAATAACTTATGAAATTTTTAAGGATTTATAGCAGGAAAGGTTTATTTATTGCAAAAACAAGTATATATTTTCGTGAGCTATGAATATAAACTTTAATTCAGCTGTTAGGAAGGACAACATCAAAATAAATTTTGCGTGTTCGTAACTTTGTAAATAAATAAATAAATAAAATTATTATAATTATTTTAAATAATTTTCAAATTAATAAAAATATATAAAAATAAATACTTTCTCAGCATAACTATTTGATAAAAATGTTTGTATGTAGCTTGTAATGTAAGTTCAAACATGAATTATTCCAAATACATATTTTAAAAAGTTTACAGTTTATTTTTTAAATTAATAAAAAAAAAACTAATTTGATCGATATTCGTGGAAGTGTTTATTATAATATATAAAACATTATTATTTAGAAAAAAAAAATTGTATATAAAATTGAGAACATTACCTTGAAAATATTAACATATACGAGGAATGTATATCTTAAATTATTAAAGTCTTTACTGTATGTGTAAAAAAATATGAATAAGAGTCAGAATTCTATATTTGAAATGATTAAGATATTTTTCTGTTTTTCCTGCAGGCTATTCAAACATTCATTTGCCTAATGATGAATTCAGAAACTGGAATAGCCTGTAAACAAGAATAATAAAAAAGTTACTGAAAGTGCTTTGCTGGATATAATTTTATATATAACCTAAAAAACTTTTTCTTAGAAAATGATACGTCCAAATGAAGGAAGATAGGTGCTTGATCTCAATTATCCTGCATTAGTCTGAAAATATGCGTTTAACGATTCAAACAATTCGATGATTCAAATAACATTTCTAAGGGAGTGGCATTATAAAACACATGAACCTAACTCACAAGTCCAATTGGTTTAATAGTCTTATTCTCTATATTTTCATGCTATTTTCTGTTAAATTCATTCTCGCAATTTCGATATTTATGTTGTAATTATCCTCATTAAAATTATTAATTTTTTCCCTTTTTCACACTTCGATTTGGATGATTCCTTTCAATGACCTTTAAATATAATGTTTAATCACCCTGAAAAAATTTCTACTAAAATTATAGCATAAATAATGAGCCAAAATTCCATAAAGTTTACTAATTTACAATATTATTTCGGTTCCTGTTATTAAACTGATTTTAAAGCCTGATTAATGTAAACTTATTTATCATTTGTTTAAGTCAGGAAATATAGAAACTTAAATAATATAGACTTAAGTATCCAATATGGCATCTCGATACAAAACTTATCTGATTTTTTAAATTCATATGCTGCATTTTTCTGTTTACATCACTTTCAAAAGTGATGACTCGAAGAATACGTATCCTTAATTGATGCCACTATAATAAAATTTCTGAAACATACAGTCGATCCCCTATAACACGGTAGATACGTTCCGGTTTTTATGAATTCATTTTCTACGAGTCCAGCCAATCACAGCCCGGCACGTATGCAGTTTACGGACTACAGCTGTTTAAAAGGTTTCTTACATAAAATTAATCGATTCTAGACTAATTCGACTCAACATTTCCAAAATACGTATAATTTTTTGGAAATAATCCATATAAACTATGCTATAAACAAAAAAAATTGTAGGATTACTTACCGAGTGTGCACCGTTCGACGACGCTATTGCTTAAGCTTGTTTTCGTCGTGGAGCTTGTCATCGAATGGCGCTCGCGTGCTTCCTGATAAATTATTTTTTTTTGCGAAAAATTCGCTGAACTTTGGAGACATCATTAATATAAATATAATTTTTATGGACGTTAAATAATAAATGGTTTTTAGTAGGTCCGCTGCTCGTTTAAACTCAACGGTTTGTGCAATATCCGCTATTGGTCTAGATTCGACCAATCCTGTCGCGACACGAGTCGGCGATGACGTTTTACCGAATTATACAAGTTTTATTAGCGTGTTTGTACGAATACTGTCGCAATTTTTTCAACGTGATATAGGAATCTGAACTATAGGAACCCGTGTTATAGGGGGCGACTGTAAATCAAAGATTTTGTAACTTTTCAGTCAAAAATGCTTGTTCGAAATGACTCGTTCTAGTGTAAAAGTAAAGAATAAAAAATAAATAAAAAACAATTAATAATAAATAAATGCCATCGAAAATTCAGTGTGTTGAGTACAATTGAATTTATGCGCGTAAAAAAAAACTGCATAAAATTGAAGATATGTTATAGGCCTAATTATGTGTCGCCATCTGTTGATATAAATTTCAGTTAATATATAGAAAATGTTTGTCTACTTAGTTTTCTAATGTAATTTTGAAAAACCATCTTTTATAGAATTGTCTAACATTTTAAATTTAGTCAAAAATTCACACACGTAGAGTATTTAGTTTAAAATATGTTATTTTAAATAATTCGTTATAAATACTTTATATCGTAAAGCATTTCAATTAGGATTTCTCATTTTTCGATATTTTGTTAAAATAATTAATAAGCAAATAATG
>NW_019388106.1:3357-6390 GCF_000671375.1 Centruroides sculpturatus
ATTTATCTACCTCGACTGCTTTAATAGAAACATTAAGTTTATAGCCCAATAATTCGGCAGTTCGTTTGTCTTTATGAAGAAAAACTTCATACTTGCAGACTTCATACTCGTTTGTATCCTTTCCCAATTTGCACAACCTGGCGTTTCGCAGTTATTGAAGCTACTGGGTATGCTTAAGAATTTAGACAGCATAAGCACAATTATTCTATATATTACGGATTGTGACAAGTAAAGAATTTTCAGAGTCCTGCCACAAATAAGCTACGTATTGATTATTGACCATGTGTGACATGCCATAACGAACAAAATTTTAAAAGCTAATAAGTAGGTTTAAAGTTAATAAATACAAATGTATTCTGACAGTTTACGAGTTACTGTAATTATGCTTTCTATTTGCAAAATTTCCTCAACCTTAACAGAAAATAAGAAAAAAGTGAACTTTTAACAAATTTGCGGGATTTCCCGGGATGAGAAGAATTTCCTGGAATATTTCCCGACTTAAAAAAACAACCGGGATCCCGTTTCATAAACCTTAATTTCAATAGACAAATGTAATACAGTCAAATCTCTAAATAACTGTTACTAACGGGAGAATAAAAAATAGTCGTTGTTTGAAGGTTATTTTGTTTGCATGTCTGTTTAAAAATGTTCTTGAAAAAATGACAATTGTAATAGTAAATGAATTGAAAATTTTTAAAAATATATTTTTTTGATTTAGCATTTTTATTCACTTAGAAGTTACAACTGTTTAAGATAAAAACAATATTTTTTCTTTTTTTTCGAATTTATGAACTTATCAGACATAAAAATTATGGATTGGATTGATAGAAGCTAAATTAATGCAACACATGAGCAATCTGCCAAGGTGGGACGCCTCCCGGGTGGACTTTTTATGAGAAACTGACTCCTATTTAGGTATTAGACAATAGCCAATCCATTGGTGAGGCGCAAACTATTGTCGTAACTATTATTAAGCGCGGTTAAGCGACATTTAAGGACCCATTCTGTAGAAACAGCATAAATATGAAAATGTTTTTAATTATACAAGAAAAACAGTAATATTTTTTGTTATAACTTGAACTAGGACATTTAGGTCAATAGGTCAAGAGATTAATTTATAACTATTTATACGATTTTTAGAGTCTAAATGTTCTAGCATTAGTTATAAGTTATAGGTTATATGAGTTACACGAGTAATAACTTATAACTAAAGAAAGGAATTTCGAGTGCAACACCAAGTTTTAAATTTAGTGGGGCTTGGGTGTAAAGTGTATTGTTGCACTTAGCCTACTGTGACTGTTAGGGGTGTTTAGTAAAGGGTTATGTAGAATCATTTAGCACCATTTTTGGAGTTTACTCCAATTTGCACTCTTTGGTTACTTTTTGTCTAAAACTTTCTTCCGAGTTACAAACAGCAGTGCAACACTGCAATGGAAAGGAAAGAATCACATGAAATCAAAGGTTAGCTGAATGTGTAGAACATTAAGAAAAATCTTATAAAAAAAAAAAAAAATGTAATTACTAATCACGTATAAAGAAAAAGGAAAGTATACTGTATTTGATTTTTGGAAAATTTTAATAAGATAATAATTTGAAATTATAGATGAGTTTGTGAATAAATTAAATCGAAAATAAAATTATTTTTAAAGTATCTCTATTTAAAACGGTTTACATCGTTACATGTTTATGCAAGTATTGTATATAACGTTCTGTTTCTGTATATCATGTATCTGTTTAATAAATAGGTGCATTTGTATTTTTCTGTTGTATTTTATTACATATGTATTGGAAAACCATAGCTTATCTTCTGATGCAGTTAAACAGCTGTAGAAATTTAACCCAGATAAAGGCAAACTTTATTTTTTTTTCAAAATAATTTAATTTTAATACTCCCTTACATAAAATATACAATTTTATTTGATTCAGTGTAGTAAGAAATAGTATTTGTATTTTTGACATAGGAAATTGAATTTCTTATGACATTCACATTAAGTTTAGATATTTTAATAGTTTATAAGAGATCTGCACCATTAAAACTTGAATATGAATGCAGATTTATTGATAGCCTACTGACACTTGTTCTTTGTATTTATAGGCCTATATAATATATACATTCATGACTAAAATATCAGTAACATGTCTTTTAGATTCTATGTTCCCTATCACTGTCAATATCTAATAACACTGTTTGAGTTCTTGCCATGCAACCTTTATTCTATTTGTATAACTCATTATTCTACAATTTCCTTTAAGTCATTATCTGCCTGCAAATATAAACCTAAAATATTTGAAATGTCCAATTTTGTATCTGATTCCAAAGTCTAATTCACTCTTTTCCTCTCTAATAGCCCACACGTTCCAATTCCAAGAACTAAATCTACTGACTTGTAATCCCAACTCTCTAATCTGTTCTTAATCTTTTCTGGTTCAACTTTATTAATGAGACAGAGAATAATTAAACACGATATTAATATAATATATATCATGCCCTTTTCTCACTGCATATTGCAATAATTCACTTTAAAAAAAAGGGAATTAAAAACTTAAACCTTGATAAACTCCAAATTACAGTGTTGTGACACTGTAATCTATCCTAATCCTAACAATTGGTTTAACACAGGGGTGTCCAACCCGCGGCCCGCGGGCCGCATGCGGCCCAAGAAAAGTACCATTGCGGCCCAATAAACGTGTAAATAAAACCGACAAATGTTCTAATTTATTATTATTTATTTATTTCAATGGCATAAACTCTAAAAAGAAGTTTCACAAAGCCGTAAACCTTTATTCATATTTTATTTTTGAGTGGAAAGAAAATATTTTCAAATACTTGGAGATGTGTGAATGCGGAAGGATAACTCCAGCTTTATTTAGTATTTCTTCCAACATTGCAAGATTTGGCTACATTGCGCCAAATGTGGCTACTTTTTTTTGCTTGACGTAAAAAATATCATTTGGCGCTTTGGCTACTTTTTCGGCTATATATTATTTATAATTATATTAATTGAATAAAAATGCACTTTAAAATGGTGTTTC
>NW_019388106.1:6659-8072 GCF_000671375.1 Centruroides sculpturatus
TAATTATTTTCAGCAGACAATATTATACTCGGTCCAGTTTGTTTTTTTCACGTAATGTGTGCGGAACACAATCATGTTCTGCAACTATTCCAAGTCGATGAAATCTTTCAACAATACGTGTAAGTGGCACATTAACGTTTGCTGGAAATTCACGAGTTGAGAAAACAATTCGAATAATTTCACAACAAGTTCAGGAAGAAATTTTTAAAAGTGGACAAATAACAATTCGTCCACTTTTAACAATTTCTTCCTGCAAATTTTGCCTCCTTACAAGCTTTTGGGCGCATTTGTTTCTTATATTTTTAGTTCAAAATTTCCCCAACAGAATTTTTTAAACTACATTTGACATGTTCGAAGTTTAAGAGCATCATCCCTATACGTACTACGAGTAATTTTTACTGTTTATATATCATTATATCCTCTACGAAACTCAAAACGTATAATATGCCTGATAGGCATTTTATTTGCAGGTATTTCGATTTGATTTTACGCAAAAAATAATGTGAAATAAAAAGAAAATCAGCTTTCAAATAAAGAATACAATGTCACATTAGCAATACTGTGTTAAATTTCACAACTGTTGAAATGAAATAGAATTTCTATGTTAAGAAATATGCAAAAAGTTTCCGTTCAATCCAATAACATTAACAGGCATATTTGCTACTCTGTACTGCTATGGGTATTTTTTGCTTTTCTTTTCGTTTTTTAATGATTTATACATGCTAAGCTCGTAAACTTCTTGTTACATTTGTGTTAAATTTTAGTTAAAATGCTTTTATAAATGTACTCTTGTGAGTCTGGAACGGATTAATCTAATTTACAATATTCCTTATGGGAAAAATTCATTCAATACTCGAACAGACTTATGGAACGAGTTAAGTTCGAATGCCGAGGTACCACTGTATATATTTTAAAAACATTTTTGTAATTTATTTTTACTATTAATTATAATTATTTTCAGAAGTCCATAATCGCGATTTTCATCATAATTTATTTGTTAAATGTGCTTTCGTGTTTAATTAGACATACTCCCGAATAAGCACGTTTAAATTATTGATTAAAAAAGTTAATAAGCAAAATGAAATATATATAGGCCTATATGTTACTGTGAAAGACCGAAATTAGAGAATGTCGATATTCTCCGGTGAATGTCGACACATACAAAATACGTTGGTGAAAGACCGAATATTTGGTTATATTATTGTACATTCGAACAATCGCCTGTGTATGTCGACAAGCACAGATAAGCTTTGGTGGAGGTCAAACGACACCCGAGAAGACGATGTCGACAGAGAGGCGACAGTCTGTCGCCAAATTCTTCGCCGTTTTCTTCTGTTCAAATTGGTAATATCGTACGAATACAAGTCCCTAATGTCGAGCGTGGCCGTACAGATGCCCGAAATGTGTTGGCGG
>NW_019388107.1:0-9192 GCF_000671375.1 Centruroides sculpturatus
AAAATTTGTCTAGAATAATTTTTTATTTTATATACATAGATTAGAAAAAAGTTTGCGATAGCAGAGTATGATTAGTAGATAGAGTATTATAAGATGCTGGTTAAATTAGAAAATTTTTGCCCTCCAAAGAATAAAATAAAAGTAATTTTCAGTTACTGTGAACAGAACACATCAACAATAAATAACTATTATGTCTGGACCCTAAATGTCAGAGTTGTCTTGAGGATAAAATAACTTTATGATGAAGTAATTGAAAGACAAAGCCCACTTAACAATGGAGGGCCTAAATCATATGAAGAAAGAAAATGCAATGAATGTGAAGAAAAGAATTATGATGCCTTAGGAATAATAATTGTAAATTTGTTTGGGAGTATTTTTTATTGGTAAAAATGATACAAAGAAAGTATGGGATTGGTTGAAGAATGTCTTGACAGGTAACATAGAAGATAGAATAATTGATAGAGGCCTAAAACTCAAAAATATTGAAATGGAGAATGGAAAGTCAGTTAACTCTTGCAGATTAATATATTGAGGAACATTGCGACTCAAAGCACAATACTAGATCACATCATCAGTTCCAGAGAAAATGTATATCTTGTGATCAGAGGACTTCATCTGAGTTTGAAAATATCATATCCATATACAGTTCACTCACCTTGAAATAAACACTGATAAAGCGAATTCTCACATTAAAGCAAATTTTGCCATTGTCATGGCAAAACTCAATGTTAGTTTTCAAGCAATAAAGTGAACAAAAATTTTTTCACAATTCATTAAACCAAACTGTACCTTCACAACCCCAAGATATAACTTTATTTCCAATAATGATTTTATTGTTCATGTCAAAAAGTATAAAAAGCAAAGTGATACTGTAATAAATGTTCTTTTTTGAGTATAACAATTTTCTTTTCCTTGTAAGCAAAGATGGGTTCAACATCTAGTTGTAGGCCAATTCAAACATATGGTTTTAATGGACCATTCTAATGAGTTCAGAAAATAGGGGTTAAACTTTAAGGATATCACCCCCTTTAAATGGAAGTGGTTGAATACAGTGATTCTTGGTTTGGCTACTTTTTTACTCTTTTAGTGCCAAAAAGTATTTTGTATTTTTTAATCTTAAACAGGAAAAAATTGTGGATATCTTTTAGCTTTGTTTTATTTAACAACTCAGATATACTGCTCTACACTTAAATGGCAAATACCTTCTCCTCCTCATTTTGTTTGATTTGAAAATCATTTAGATCATTAATTTATTTTTGTAAATAAGTTTAATTTTATTTAACTCTATTTAATTTAAGGCCCACCAGTGGCCAAGTGGTCTTCGTTCCCTCTGGGAGTTCGGTTGTGGGTTCGCTCCTCACTCGGACGGGCTGGCCACATTTAGTTTTCTGGATTTTCTCCCCATCTGTAACACCTAAATAGGGCCAGTTTCCCTAAAAAAAATCCAGAAGGCATCCCCCTAGACAGATCACAGAAGTATTGCATTGCCATAACTAAACAAACATTTAAACAAACAAATTAATTTAAAATATTATAATTGAGAGATTTTTATTCCTATTAATCCTTAACTCTAAATTATACAACCTTGACCTTGACAATTGTTATATGAATTTTTGGTAAATCAAACTAACTACCAGGGCTGTGGAGTCGGAGTCGGAGTCGTGGAGTTTTGATGTTTTAGCCGGAGTTGGAGTCGGATAGTAAGGAAAAGTCGGAGTTGGAGTTGGAGTCGGTAGATTTTTACTCGACTTCCACAGCCCTGGCAGGGCTGTTGAGTCGGAGCCGGAGTCGTGGAGTTTTGGTGTTTTAGTCAGAGTCGGATGATAAGGAAGAGTCAGAGTTGGAGTCGGTAGATTTTTACGCGACTCCACAGCCCTGCTAACTACTGTTCTCTAAGTGATTTATACTAACATGAATCGACTGTATAAACAACTTAATAAACTCAATTTTTGATTAAAGCCAGATGATTTGCCAAATTCTAGGGCTAAGTTAATAAATACAAAATAATTTGTCTAGAGGATGGTGGTTAAGCTGCCATCTTGTGGTAATTTTAATAATTGTATTAATTAATTCAGAATTTCTGGAAGAAAAGAATCAATTTGGAGGGGGGACTCAAACCCACAACTTCTACATACTGTGCAGATGCATTGCCGGTTATCCTAAGACCTGTAAAATTACAGCTATCCCTTATACAACACAACATTCCTATACAATATGATTTTACTCTAACAAGTTTAAGAATTGGAAATATCTTTGTACAACACTGTGTTTTTCAACAGCATTTTGCTCTAATATGGTTCAAAAATTGGAGACATACCTATACAAAACATCACAATTTTTAATCCAAACACTGTAATTTGATATTTTTTTTTATTCAAGCAAGCTCATATTTGCTCATGGATTTTAGAAAATTGAAAAAATTTTCAATGTTGTTTCATGCATTTCACCTTGTAATTGATTGTGCAATCTTTTTCTTTCGTATCATAGCTTCCTATTCTAACACCAACAATGATGACATATGGTTTATAGTTTCCTATAAACCATATGTTGATGTTATTGCTCTCATTGTTGGTGGTATTGATCATCATTGTTGGTGTTAGTGCTTTAAAATAACTCAAAAGACTCTCACTGTGTTTTGTTTTTATAGATTAAATTAAAAGTTACTACACAAAAAGATTAAATCTTTAAATATTTCTTAGGCAAACATAAGCAAATGAAAATATCAAATTTTATGAAAAAAGTAGAGAGAAATCAAGATGTTTTTAATACTTCACATTATGGTCAACAAAAAAGCTCGGAAAATTATTTGTCAAAAAGAAAACTCCTTATTTAACGGTGTTCAGCAGTGAAGAAAAAATTAATATTAACATGCAACACTTTTGATTGTGATCGTTAGTTAATATTTCTCTTAATTACAAAAATGAATAGTATACTTTTGCTAACATTTGCAATCTAACCCTATGTTTTGTACTAGTCCTTTGATTTGTATAACATGGATTTGCATAACATGGCACTTTTTTGAACCTAATTATATACAGATATCTCCCATATTGTGATATGAGAGATATCTGTATATAATTAGGTTATTTACAAAGATATATTTCATATACAATAAATCAATTCTTTGGAATGCCAGCTCCTCTCAGTCCCAATATATAAGTATATAACCTGAGCTATACAAATCTTGATATAGCAGGTTGTTATTGACCTTATTATCACAACACTATGAATTTCCAAATACAATATATTTATAACAAATATACAACTAGGTGCTTACAACAAACTAAATCTAAGTAAGAAGGGAGTAAGTAGACTGGAACAGGAATTAGAGTAAGGATAGAGGAAAGTGGGAACCCAGTTTTCAATGGTGATTTTGGGGTGGTGAATTTCCAGGGCTTTTCTTCCTTGGGTCAATGGATGATCCTTGTTCTCGTTAAATTTTCTTGAATGATGGTCTGGTGTTTCAAAGATCCCTCTTGACTGAAGTTTCAAATATTTTCTTTCTCAGATCTTCCGTCTCTATACACTTAGATTGTAACTTAAAGGTGATGAAGAACCAGGACTATTCATATGTATTGCCTGGAGTGAAAGGGTGGGTGAGAGAAAAGGATTAAGAGAAGAGGTGAAGGGGAAAATTAAAGTGAGATAGGAAAGGGGATGAAAAGGGAAGTTTGATGGGTGCCTGCATCGATTTTTATTTATAAAACAAATTTACAAAATAAATACAAAAGACATGTATACAATACAATAACAGTTGAAGCACCCTTCTAGGGTGAATACAGTAAAGAAAATATATAACAAAATGTATATGAATTAAAATTACAAAAGTAATAACAAATACAGAATTAGACAGGTTACTGTCTTTTCCCGACAGTTAATAACATTTCTATACAACAGTATTGATGATTCTGGAATAACAATTGAGTCCATACAGAAACACAAAACTTGATCAGGGCTTTGAGAACACTGAAGTGTAGAAAAGTGTGGTCCTGTTTTGGCTCAGCAACTGCACTTGCCGACTTGGAAAGCACTAGTTGTTAGAGTTTCGATTGTCCAGAGCTCCTGAGCTCCGAATGAAGTCGTAAAGTTCTTTGTATATGTTCTTATTCAAAATAAGAACTTCTGTCTGGCAGGGCCAGTTGTGTCCTTCCTATAGCACTGTTTGTAGTAATTTATTACGTCCTTGTTCATAAGTTTTACAATGAAAAATTAGGTGAAAATTATCTTGACGTGAACTGTTATCACAACTACAGATAGATGCATCACTGTGATGAAATCTTTCCAGATATGCGAGAAAGTTACCGTGGCCACTTAGGAGTTGACTTGTAATGAAATCCACTCTAAGATGTTCCATTGCAGCCTTTGTGGGATATTGGGAATTAATTGGAATGTAGTTCTACCAGTTAAATCTTCCTCCCATATTCTTTGCCAGGAATGTATAATAGTATTGTATATAAGAGTCTTAATTGCAATTAAAGGAATGTCACTATATTCTGGCTTCGTTTGGCTTTGTGCTGTATTTTTTGCCTGTTTATCAGCCTCTTCATTACCACTATTTCTGGTGTGTGCACGTGTCCATTGAAAAATTATATTGCCATTGTTGTTGGCCAGCTCCTGCGAGATTCATTTCTGTAGATATGTTTTCTTTTTGCTGGTATTAATATGATAAAGAGCTGCTCTGCTGTCAGAACATATCCGGGCACTCTTTGTTTTAAGTTCTGTTGTATTGTTGATGTAGTGGAGAGCTTTCAGTATAGCAAAAAGCTCCGCCTATGTAATAGAGCTTTCAGTATAGCAAAAAGCTCTGCCTGTGTAATATAGGTTGGCCAGATGAAAAGTATTAATGAAAATAGGGACAGAATTATTTTTTTGAAAGTGTACGAAAGCAGCTCCAACACCTTCCTTAGTTTTTGAGCCGTCTGTATAAATGCTGTGCATTGTAACTGGCCCCTCATTATTTATATAAAAATTAATTTTTGCTTCTTTGGCTGGATGAAGACTTGGGGTCCACACCTTCCATATTTTCGTGTTCAGGTTAGGTTGAAACAGATTATCAATATTTAAGTTAGGGAGACAGCCTATTTGTAGATAGTTGTGAAGATTTTTTTCTTGTGTTCGTTGATGTTTAAGTTTGTGATACTCCATTGGGGCCAGCTAGCCCTTGCCTTCAGGTGAATAGGAGGTATGCCACTAAGAGTCTGGAATGCAGCCGTTGACGTGGTTTTGTAAGCACCCATAATGTGTAGCAGGTTAAGTCTTTGCACTTTGGTTATAGCCCTTTTAATGTGTGTCTTAGAGGAGGCTTTTCCCCAAATAGGGGCACCATACAAGATCATTGGTTCTGTAGCCTGTTTATAAATATTTGTAAGTATGTCACTTTTTAGTCCCCAGTTTTTGCCAGCATGTGGCAGAGAAGATTTGAAATTTTCATTGCTTTATTACAAACTAGCAGACCCCGCCACGCATTGTTGTGGCTCAAAATATATCTATTATAAATGTATAACACTTCCCCCGTGGGGGAAATTTTTCAAAAAATTTCTTCTTAGTGTACATTCTCTTGACATACCCTATTAAAACGCAATCAAAAATGCAAAAACCCGCATCAAAAATAGTATAATAGAAGCCAAGTTATTCACGGTAAGCCTTAATCCTGTCCCTCTCCCCCGCGGGGGGAATATCAAAAAATCCCTTCTTAGTGTACATTCTGTTGACATACCCTATTAAAACGCAATCAAAATTGCAAAAAACTGCATCTAAAATAGTATAAATAGAAGCAGAGTTCTTTATAGTAAGCCTTAATCCTAACCATCTCACTTCAGTGGGGGGAATTTCGACATGTATATTATATAAAAACACGTGCATATTCGAATGCAGCTTTGCGTCAAAATTTCAAAGGAATTGGTAGGAACAAACAAACATTACATTTTTATTTATATAGATAGATAGAAGATGATCTGCTTTAGTTCATTTTCACAGAAAAGCAAACTTAGGGCGTCGTACTCGTAGCACCATCTGTTGACATAAAAGCCTTAACTTAGATTATATCTTTTAATTTATATGAATGTTTAACGGAATAATATATAGCCTATGTCCACCCTGAAGTTCCATTCTAAATATTGGTGAAAGAATTTTTGAAATCGGATGAGTAGTTTCGGAGATTACCTGCTACATCCAAACTTATTTACAAACATTACCTCTTTATAATATTAGTATAGATATATTCAATATAGGATTTCCACTTCAATCCTTGGTCTATAATTAGTCCAAAGTATTTTAATTCTTTGGCATATTGTAGCCTTATATTGTCTATTTTAACATTTGGTGGCTTTTTTAATTGTGAACCTTTTGACATCTGCATGCACATGGATTTGCTGACATTAATTGTAAGTTTGTTCCTTTCGCTCCAATTGTGGACTTCTGCGAATAGTTTGTTAGGCCTCCATTAGTAGTTTTTCTNGATAAGACATTTCCTTAACAATAATAAATGATTAACTATTTAATAAAGAAAGTAAATAAAAATACAAATTAAACTTAATTAAAAATAAAACTAAATGAATGATCCAAATATATGCTTCGAGAGAGAGAGCTCACATCAATCTATTTCTAATATTATTTTCACCTGGAGGTCGTTAACCTATTTCCTCTTGTATGCTTTCTTCTTTGAGTATTCTCTTCCTTACTTAATTCTGTATTTCATATTCTTGTAAGAGTTTGTGGAGTTTGTTTCTTATCAATAGCTGGTTTCTTTGTATGGCCTTTCCCTTTTATTGGACTGCGTTATATCGTATGTCTAAACTTCTTACGCATTCTCCTTAGTATGGCAATTGTCTCTTCTTTATGGACTGCTTCGGAAGTATTGTATTGTACATATGACCAGTTCTTTCTCTAATGGACGACTGCCGTTCTGTATGTCAACTTCATATGGCAAACTTCCTTTGACGGACTGCCTTGAATGGCGCGAAAACTGCCCTTTTATATCCTCCTCCGGACCGTGTGGAAAACTTGACTCATCCTGAGTTAGCCTGGGAAAGAAAATCAACTTCCTTTCAAAATTCTGCTGTTTCCTCTGTTTTGTGTAGATAAAATCTTGGTGAAGTTTGAAATATTATTTTCTCTAAAATTTTTAGTTTCTTTTTGAACCTATTATATTATCTATAAACTTTCCCACCCCCTTTCAACCCTCACATAAGCTAATAAATGTTCTCGTTAATCTTATCTTGTCTTTTGATTCATTCATTGTTACAAGAAATCACCACATAGTCTCTTGAGTCTCCGTAGATATAACAAATACAATTTATTTTGTATTATTTATTTCTGTAGCTATGTGTCGATTCCACGCGAAATGTCCAGACGTGTAAGCCGAACAATAGTGTGGGGGGAATGAGTAATCAAGAATTGCGTGGCAATCAAACAAAAGATGAATCGATGAAATTTGAAAATCGCGTAACTCCGGGTTCGCGTAAGTCGAGGTATTACTGTATCTTAAAAAACATTAATATTTTAATAATAGAAAATAAAATATTTTACAAATTATATTGATTTTGTATTATAAATAAAAATAATTTTTCTTTAATTTTAGCAATTAAGTTATATTGCCTTCAATTGTACAAAAGAAACATTTCAAGCTGTATTCTCAATATTAAGTGGTAAGTATATAACTTTATCTGGAAGTAATCTTTATTTTCAGAATCTAAGAAACAAAGCATTTGAAATTACATCATACAATATATTAATTATATGAGAGTGAGAATAAAATACAGCTGTCCCTTGATAATCCGACAAGTATGGGACCAAAGGGGTGTCGGATTACCAAAAGTGTCCTGATTACCGAAAGTGATTACATATTTGGCATTGTTTTGCTAGCAATAGCCTACAATATTCCCTTCTCCAACTGTTTGAACAGAACTGCTCATGGAAAACACACGAAATGTGTGTCATCGTATAAGAATTGGGTGGGGAGATTTACGTTGCAACATGCTTCTGTGCAAGCAGACACATAACGGGGATGGGTACCTTGACAGGAGGTGCGTCGGACTGCTGAGCATGTCGGATTACAAAACGTTGGACTATCAAGGGACAGCTGTAATATAATGAAGTGTCGAAAATCTAAACTACACCAAACTTCCAATTGCACATGCACAGATTATTCGTGTATGCACTGTCAAAATATTAGAATTACTATAAAATGACAAAGTATCATAAACAACATTCAGCTTTTCTTCCTTCTCTCAACTGTCAATTCTAAGGGACAGAAGTGAGGTAAGTCATTAGCCCCAGAATGTGTTGCAGTAGGCAAAGTTGCACTATAAACAGCAAATTTCAAAAACTATCTTTCAAGTCCTAAAATTAAAATATAGTAATTTAGAAAAATGTAAGAATTATACACAGGAATTTAAAATTTAAATTTTTACACAATATTGTTTTAAAATAGAATGAATCTACATTTTATGTTTATCGACTAAATATACATTTCAGCTTATGAATGGCTATATATATATACACACACCATAATTCATTTAAAACCTCTGAATAGTTTTTTTATAGTTTACATGGCTGTATTTAGATTATCTATGTTCTCTTTTTTTCTATGCACACCCATGCACTAGTTAGCATGGATAATCTGGAGTTTGGTGTAATTGGGGCCAGACCTCATGCAGATTTTCAAATATACATATAAACTAGCATTTTCAACTCCAAATACATTGTAATTCAAGTTTAGGTGTTTAATATCCATTGTTTGATGGTTATGTAAAGTACTATTTTATTTTTCCGACTTTTCCAACGATTATCGACACTACTGTGTGCTGGAAATAGCCGTTCCCTAACGGGTACTTTACGCGGATTCGCGTTAGTGTGCCAGGCCTGGACTTTAAGCGTGCACCGAATTAAATAATGACAAAGTTTGTCAATAACAAAAATCAAATATTTAATTAAACTTCTAGTAATAAACTATATACAGTATTTAGTAAAAATCAAACAATAATTTATTCAATGAAATTCAACAAGAATCAACCCGACAAAACTCAAATCAATCTATTTCTAACTTAATTCTATTCCCCTTTGGAATTCGACAAAATCAAAGAATTAACTTATAAACAATAATTCTTATAAATTAAAGATCCTAATCGTCACCTCAATATACTAGGAACCTATTTCCTCAAACTCTCAAGACTTTCTATAATCGTCGATCCA
>NW_019388107.1:13206-14218 GCF_000671375.1 Centruroides sculpturatus
TCACAGAAAAGCAAACTTAGGGCGTCGTACTCGTAGCACCATCTGTTGACATAAAAGCCTTAACTTAGATTATATCTTTTAATTTATATGAATGTTTAACGGAATAATATATAGCCTATGTCCACCCTGAAGTTCCATTCTAAATATTGGTGAAAGAATTTTTGAAATCGGATGAGTAGTTTCGGAGATTACCTGCTACATCCAAACTTATTTACAAACATTACCTCTTTATAATATTAGTATAGATATATTCAATATAGGATTTCCACTTCAATCCTTGGTCTATAATTAGTCCAAAGTATTTTAATTCTTTGGCATATTGTAGCCTTATATTGTCTATTTTAACATTTGGTGGCTTTTTTAATTGTGAACCTTTTGACATCTGCATGCACATGGATTTGCTGACGTTAATTGTAAGTTTGTTCCTTTCGCTCCAATTGTGGACTTCTGCGAATAGTTTGTTAGGCCTCCATTAGTAGTTTTTCTCTGTTCTTGTTAGCTATCATTAACAGCGTATCATCCGCATATGCTTGTATTGCCCACTGGGCGTTGATGCTATTTGGGTTAATATTTAACAGGCCATCGTGCAGAATTTTCCATAAACTCGGCCCAGAGCAAGAGCCCTGGGGGCACCCTCTGCTTATTTGATGAATTAAAGGACTATCTAGCTCATATATCCCTACAGTCTTATTGTTTAAGTAATCTTTAATCATAAGATAAAGATTTTTTGGGCAACAAAAAGTTTTTAGTTGTTGAAGCAATGCTGGCCACCATACAGAATTGAAAGCATTCTGATAGTCAATGGAGGCAAGTAAAACATGTGACTTTTCCCAAGCGTTGTTAATAAATTGTGCGGCACTGTGTAGGGTTTGACAGGTGGATTTCATAGGTACAAACCCATATTGTTTGGTGTTGAGAATTTGGTTTCTGTAGAGGTAGTGATTTATCCTTCCTATCACCAGAGTGTCCAACACTTTGCCCAGTGTAGGTAGCAGGCTAATTGGCCTAAAAT
>NW_019388108.1:0-9939 GCF_000671375.1 Centruroides sculpturatus
GAAAAAACTGTATCACAATTATTACAAAGTGCGTTTAAAAATTAAAAGTTTCAAAAATACAAATGTAATAGAAATTGTTATGCATACAATGTTATATAATTATATAACATGTGTCATGGTTTCACACTAGAATAACTAAGATTGTAGAAATACTTTAGTGTAAAGTGTCTATTTTCATTCAAATAATTATAATAAAAATTTATTTCAAAATTTATTATGAAAGAATTTTATGGAAAGCGTAAAGAAAGTTTTATATTTTGCCATAAACTGCTGTTAATACAACCACTAATTTCTCGATCTAGGATCTTAAAATCTTTTCTTTTCTCACAGTTAAATTATTTTCAAAAAAGCGCAATTTGAGAAAAAAAAATTACAAAATTTATTATGAAAGAATTTTTTGGAAAGCGTAAAGAAAGTTTTATATTTTGCCATAAACTGCTGTTAATACAACCACCAATTTCTCGATCTAGGATCTTAAAATCTTTTCTTTTCTCACAGTTAAATTATTTTCAAAAAAGCGCAATTTGAGAAAAAAAAATTACAAAATTAATAATGAAAAAGTTCTTCAGATGTGGAAGATGAAAACTGCTTAAAATACAGTTTCCCCAACTGTATTTTAAGCAGTTTCCATCTTCCACATCTGAAGAACTTTTCCATTATTAATGTTGTAATTTTTCTTTTCTCAAATTGTGCTTTTTTAAAATTCTATTGCGGATTCGATAATATGGAGCTTGTTTTCAGTTATTGCCACGAATAAAATTCAGTATTGCAAAATTAAGCTTATTTTATACCTGAAACACTTGGTAATGAAAGAACAGAGAATAGAAATTTTGTACCATGTATAGGGGAGATCGGGGCAAGATCGGCATGTTAAGCTTTACTTAAATTTTGTGTAATAAATACTGCTGTAAACTGAAAAAAAGCTATGCATATTGTCTATTGGAATGTTACCTTACTATAGAACTGGTTAAAATCAGTTTGGAAATAAAAATAATTAAAATAATTACAACTTTACAAGAAGAGAGAAATTGACGAAGTTGCCCCGGGTATAGGGGCAAGATCGGCAACTTCTCTCTTTTTGTAAAGTTGTAATTATTTTAATTATTTTTATTAAAGTTGCCCCTGGTATAGGGGCAACAGTAATGGGGCAAGATAGGCACGTATATAAAATTATGTTATTAACAATGTATAAGTTGGAATTCACTATTAAAACAAAGAAATACAAATCCAACACCCATTTAATATTATTACAACGAAATGCAAGTTCAAAGACATATATACATGAATAACAAATGCAAACATGTTTTCATTTATCATCTGTTTGATTTTTATCCTTTGCTTCTAATGTGGCTTTATGTTGCCGATCTTACCCCGCTAGTCATGATTTCGAAACATTAAGTACAACCCTGAGAACAGAATGCCAAGCCACGATCTGGCCACGTGAATAAGTTGAAGTTACATCCTTCTAACAGGAAAAGTAACTTTCGTTATCATGGAATTATAACAAAACCTGCCAATTCAATATAAATGGAAAAAAAATATTATATGGAATTGAACGAAAATGAAAATTTGCTTGATAATTCAACTACGCTTGTTGGAGAACAATAAAAACACTACACTCAACAAGCTACCAATGAAACTCAACTGCCTAACCTATAAACAAAGTTTTTTTTAATTTGTTTTTTAAAAAAAAGCGCTTGACAAACTTGCCCCGCATGCCGAAGTTGCCCCGATCTCCCCTAACCTGTTTAGTAAATACCCAGGATTTTTCCTATTCTGTTAGAACACTCCGTCCAATATCGCACTTTTTCTTTGTCTGTTGACTCGAGCGATGTAGCGAGGAGGTGCTGTATTTCCCAAATTGAAGAAATTGTTAAAGGAAATATATTAAAGTTCAGAAGGAAATATTTTTATATTTTGAGGAAATTTGTTTATTTTTTTAACTATTTTATATTTTGTCCATTTCTGAAACTATTTCAACGCAGCTCGTATCTGAAAACGAAGTTTAATTAAATTAAGATTAAATCCAAAATTTCATGAGATTTTTCAGTTGTTCAAAATTCAGTTCTAAGTTTTATTATACCAAATTGACAATATATTTGATATATTTATTATTTTTAAAAAAGTTCTAATTTTATCTGAATTATTTATTCTGATTACAACTAATTTTAGATACTACCATGAAGAATTTGATCTCCGTTTCCTTGTATCAGTCAATTAGTAAACTACAGTCTCATTGTGTTGGAGAGAAAACTGCTGCGTTTTGTGGAATTAAGTTTCATATAATCTGCATAATAATTTTTGAGCACATTACTGTAATGGTCTCTTATGGAACAGTAGGTAAGTTTGTCTATTGCTTTTACACGTTGCAATTTTGAAACTTTGTTTAAAAATTTATTGCTGCACCTTGCAAACTATATGAGTAACTGCAGTTTAAAACATGGAACTGTGAGCTGTGGTTACTTATACCCAACCACAGCTGCTTTCTGCTGCTTAGTACAAACCAGCAAAAAATATGTTCAATACTGACATAAGAAAATTTTTATAAATCAACGAGAGTTGTGAATACAGTGTTTGTATTTCATAATATTTACAGACAGTAAGAAATGAAACACTAACAAATACAGTAGAGTCTCGAAAACTCGGCACTCGATAACTCGGCGGTCCGGATAACTCGGCCACACACTGGCAGGGAAAAAAAATCCTTAGTTAATTAATTTTCATTCTAGACAGCTTTATGCCTCATAAAGTATTTTTCTGAGGTCTGTCTTATCAGGTAAATTTCTGTACACAGTGTATTTATTAATTTTCATTTTCATGTAATAGAGGCTCTATGCCTCCATAAAGGACGTACTTTTTTAATGGTATTTGGGCAGTTTATTCTCTGTTGTATTCTCAAGTAAACAATACATACAAGTACAGTACAGTATTTTCTGAGGAAACACTCATAATTATTTTTTTTACCCCATTCCCGATAACCCGACATTTTCACAAACTCGGCCACCCTTCGGTCCACATTAGGCCGAGTTTTCGAGACTCTACTGTACCAGGATACACCAGTGTACGGAAAATTTTTACTTGTATACAACAGAAGATAATATGGCGATCGGTTAAAATATGACCCCAATATTTCTACATTTTAGGACTCAGAAAACCTAGAAACTTCCAGCAATGCAAAGATTTTGCGAAGTCATTTTGAAATTAGTATGGAATGTGTGTGTGGAGGTGACCTTCCACACCCACATACTCTAAGATTTTGTTCACTGTATTTGAAGCTTCATAACTGCCGTGCTCTCTCTCGAAAACCTCTTAAATTTCACAAGAAGGTTTGCGTATTAGGGGCAGTTGATGCTATTAAATTGTCATGATAAACTCTTTAAGCCCATTTGTTTCGCTTTGAATGCCTCTCAGAAATCCATAAAAAATTGATTGTTTTTATTTAATAACTAGCTGCAAATACCCGTTTTGCTGCGTTTTTATTTGTTCGTACATTTATATGTAATATAGTATACTATAACTCGGGCTGCGCGTGATGCTGCGGAGTCCATATTCCGAGTGTTCTCGGATTATGGGTGGAAGGAATAGACACGTGGGAATATACAGCGGAATCAGATTAACGTATCGCGAATATACTCGGACGTAATGACAATTTTTTTGTTATTGGCATTTACAAGGTTTTAAAAAGTTATGCCTACTTTTAAAAATGAGGTTTTTGCCACATAATAATAATAATAATAATAAATTTTAATAAGAAAATATCATAACAGATGTCGGTATAAGATAAGAATGGTAAAACAAACTCGTTATTCAGAAAAAGAAATCAGTACAAGATATATTCCTTATTCTGTATACCTGATTCCATTAAAACTAAAAACTGAAAAAAATATTAATTTAGGAATGTTTTTAGGGCAAAAACCTATAAAAATCTATAAAAGAAGAGAAAAATATAAGCATACAAACTATAAGTAAGAAACATATTATAAATCCTCCTCACTACATACTAACATGCAAAATATTTTTGTTTTGCATTTTAAAAATCGCCGTTCCCACACAATTATTTATTTTTTGTTTTTATTTCTTTTTTTAATTAAAACTATTTTTTTATATAGAAAAATTACAGAATATTCCAGAGTTGTTCAGCTACGTTTTTGTGGAAATAGCCTTTTCTGATAAAATAATGATCGAAATTTTTTTCTTTATCAGGTAAATACCTCGATATTAATATAATGTATTTTACTAAAATTAATACTACAACATTCGTTCAAATCTTCATGTAGAATTTACAGTAGTTAGGTTACATATATACGTAACAATCATAATTATATCTAGATTTATATTTAGTTATTTTTATGATAAAATTATCTAACGAAATTCTTAAACTGTTTATAAACGATTATAAACTTAATAAAATTATGACAAATTCGTTCAAATACTGAATTATTTTACTAGATTCTTACAACAATTTATACTTAGTACATTCTGAATGTTTGCCACTTTTCAGAGAAACCATTGAGTTGTGCCAATCAGTGGTGCAAACAAATGAACTATTTAAAACCAACGGTACAGTAACATGAAATAAGGTCAATTCCTCCTTTAGAAATTATTATATAATTGTATTCAGTAACATTAACCGTACTTACACATACACAGATAAAGTCTTTAAAAAGTAGAATGATTCATTTAAATTATTCTGCGAATTTTAAGCAGGCGCTGCAAATTAGAAGGCAAATTATGTCATTATTATTGACTATAAAAACAAACATGTTTAAAAAACTTGATTGTAGTAAATTAACTGATCTGATATTTGATTTAAATCGTATATATTTGATGCTACTGAAACGAAATCCCGCAGTCGCCATTGTGTCATAAATAATTTCAAAACGCAGGATTTGATAACATGTTAATTAATTATTATTATTTAGTTATACACTATTATTAAAATAATTAGAATTAAAATTAATCTGAAAGACATTTCAAAATTTTTAGTGCTTTCCTTCTGTCGTATAATAACCAGAAAAATGTAAAGTGTGCTATGGACATTTGCGTGTTAATAAAGAAGAAAACCATCAGGTTAGAGAATTTTATAATATTTATTTAAAACTTTAATAATTCTTTATATGTATTAAGAAGTTGTTTAGATATAAAAATGAATGTAAAAGTGTTCCAGATAATTTAGTTTATTTATATTTCTTACATTAGGTCTTTAAACTTCGCCTTAACAATTCAGAAATTGAATCTTCAGACTCACGACAATCACAGGGATATTATAAATTAAGTTGTTTGACTCTGAGTAGTTTAGTCAACTGTATTGTAGTTCTATCAGTTCTCCAAGCTCATCAAATGGCTAAAATAGGAAAGTACATACATTACAAGTAGAAACTTTTACAATAAAAAAATATAATAAAACCTACTAAAATTACCAGATAACTATTTCATATTTCATATATAACATACATTACTGTGAACCGCCGGGGAGGGTGTAGGCCTCCCGATCCGGTAACAGGTTGTTAAACCCTTTCACTGTCAGGATGGGTGGTTTAAGGGTTCTTTTTCCCGGGTCGAGTGGTGGAGGGAGGAGTGCGTCGGTAAGATGACCGGCGATATACGAGTAAAGATGACACCACTTTAAAAGGATAACAACGATTTATTAGCTACATAGAGATTACAATAACCAATTTCAAAAGGGAAAATCTGAATCCCTGAACCGCGAAGGACCGAGAGAGAGTTCACAAAAATAAGGTCCATACCTCTTTATGTCTTTGAATATTCTTAAGGAAAAAGGTTGTGATATCCAACGATGTGGTAGAATTAGGACAATAATTCTTCTTCCGGACACAATATCGTATAGGACACAGTATATGAATAGGACACAATATTCTTAGGACACAGTTGTAAAAGNTTTTGTGGAAATAGCCTTTTCTGATAAAATAATGATCGAAATTTTTTTCTTTATCAGGTAAATACCTCGATATTAATATAATGTATTTTACTAAAATTAATACTACAACATTCGTTCAAATCTTCATGTAGAATTTACAGTAGTTAGGTTACATATATACGTAACAATCATAATTATATCTAGATTTATATTTAGTTATTTTTATGATAAAATTATCTAACGAAATTCTTAAACTGTTTATAAACGATTATAAACTTAATAAAATTATGACAAATTCGTTCAAATACTGAATTATTTTACTAGATTCTTACAACAATTTATACTTAGTACATTCTGAATGTTTGCCACTTTTCAGAGAAACCATTGAGTTGTGCCAATCAGTGGTGCAAACAAATGAACTATTTAAAACCAACGGTACAGTAACATGAAATAAGGTCAATTCCTCCTTTAGAAATTATTATATAATTGTATTCAGTAACATTAACCGTACTTACACATACACAGATAAAGTCTTTAAAAAGTAGAATGATTCATTTAAATTATTCTGCGAATTTTAAGCAGGCGCTGCAAATTAGAAGGCAAATTATGTCATTATTATTGACTATAAAAACAAACATGTTTAAAAAACTTGATTGTAGTAAATTAACTGATCTGATATTTAATTTAAATCGTATATATTTGATGCTACTGAAACGAAATCCCGCAGTCGCCATTGTGTCATAAATAATTTCAAAACGCAGGATTTGATAACATGTTAATTAATTATTATTATTTAGTTATACACTATTATTAAAATAATTAGAATTAAAATTAATCTGAAAGACATTTCAAAATTTTTAGTGCTTTCCTTCTGTCGTATAATAACCAGAAAAATGTAAAGTGTGCTATGGACATTTGCGTGTTAATAAAGAAGAAAACCATCAGGTTAGAGAATTTTATAATATTTATTTAAAACTTTAATAATTCTTTATATGTATTAAGAAGTTGTTTAGATATAAAAATGAATGTAAAAGTGTTCCAGATAATTTAGTTTATTTATATTTCTTACATTAGGTCTTTAAACTTCGCCTTAACAATTCAGAAATTGAATCTTCAGACTCACGACAATCACAGGGATATTATAAATTAAGTTGTTTGACTCTGAGTAGTTTAGTCAACTGTATTGTAGTTCTATCAGTTCTCCAAGCTCATCAAATGGCTAAAATAGGAAAGTACATACATTACAAGTAGAAACTTTTACAATAAAAAAATATAATAAAACCTACTAAAATTACCAGATAACTATTTCATATTTCATATATAACATACATTACTGTGAACCGCCGGGGAGGGTGTAGGCCTCCCGATCCGGTAACAGGTTGTTAAACCCTTTCACTGTCAGGATGGGTGGTTTAAGGGTTCTTTTTCCCGGGTCGAGTGGTGGAGGGAGGAGTGCGTCGGTAAGATGACCGGCGATATACGAGTAAAGATGACACCACTTTAAAAGGATAACAACGATTTATTAGCTACATAGAGATTACAATAACCAATTTCAAAAGGGAAAATCTGAATCCCTGAACCGCGAAGGACCGAGAGAGAGTTCACAAAAATAAGGTCCATACCTCTTTATGTCTTTGAATATTCTTAAGGAAAAAGGTTGTGATATCCAACGATGTGGTAGAATTAGGACAATAATTCTTCTTCCGGACACAATATCGTATAGGACACAGTATATGAATAGGACACAATATTCTTAGGACACAGTTGTAAAAGTGACGGCGAATGAACGACTCCCCCGAGAAGGGGAAGGAAGGGGTTTTTATAAGTTCGGCGTGGGAGAATGGTCATGTGACCAATTGTTGTGAGGTAAAAGGTATGCAGATGGGTCAGAGTTGTTCCCGGGCCCATGTTAACTATAAACTTTAGCGTTGGAATGTGGGATTAGTTTCGAATTGAACGGATGTTTATGTCGAACATAAACGAAAAGTTTTTTTTCCCGTTAGGTTCCACTTTAAGTTAAAGGAAAATTTAATTGGATTTTAAGCAAATACGGGACAATTAATCGACAAATAGTGGGCAAAAATTCCGGATTTCACATTACGCAATATTATTGAGTATCAAAACATATAAAACAAATAAATTTTATCCTAACCATTGAAAAATATTAAAATTAACGATGCATATAAATAATATGAAAAAACTTTTCAAAAGCGAAAACTTTCCTATACAGTTTTACTGTCCTAATTACACTTAATTTAAACAATTTCATCATTAGTCTGAACGAAGCACATAGCTAAAAGCTACGGCAAATGAAAAATGTCTCTAATGAAACACTTATCCACTTTAGGATACTACAAATACAACAATAGAGGATGGAAAGTAAAATTGCAAAACATCGAAGCATAAAAATTGTCTTAGAATCATGCTCTGCGTGCCACCTTTTGTATTAGTAAGACGCGAAACATTGCCAAAAGAAAATTTTTCAAAGGTAATAACTTTAAAATGCACCCGAAACAGTAGATAATTCGTTTTCTTGATAGAAAAATGACTTAATGTTGATTGGAAATGGTGGCCTCAGCGCTACTGAATCAGCGCGACTTATATGTTTTTAGGCCATTCCATCACGGTATCATTCCATATCAAACCAACAGCAACTGTAATGATGATATCATTCCATCACGGTATCATTCCATCACGGTATCATTCCATCACGGTATCATTCCATCACGGTATCATTCCCATATCAAACCAACAGCAACTGTAATGATGATATCATTCCATCACGGTTTATAGCCTACTCGGTGTTCAGGATGTAACCGAGTAGGCTATAAACCTGAACACCGAGTAGGCTATAAACCGTGATGGAATGATATCATCATTACAGTTGCTGTTGGTTTGCCAGTCTATTATTCGTAGTAAAACAGCATAAAATAGACTACCTGAATTCAAAAACTTTACATAATTTTTATATTATAAATTGCAGTATAAATTGTCTAGATGAAACAGTCAATACGGAAAGATGCTTACGATTTTAACGATAATTGTAATAGAATTTTGGACACAAATTCTGATAATAAGATGTTTACCTGTAAATGATAATGTATAAGCATAATTTAATAACATGGTTTAAATAACTTTGTGTTTATTGTACTTATTACAAATAAGACTAATACACGGTATTCTATGGATCAACTTACGATATATTAATTAAGATAAAGAAAATATAATTAAAAGTCAAAGTAATCATGATTCGAATTTGGAAAAATACAGTATGTTGTATAGCTCAGCTTTGATATTAGAGTACTATGTAATTGCTTTTCTAGCTCTGTTATACAGTAGACCTCCCTGTAACACAGTAGATACGTTCCGTTTTATATGACTTCCGTGTTTACGAGGCACTTAAACACATGAGCCAATCACAGTTCGGCACGAATGCACTTTACTAACTACGGCTGTTTGAAAGGTTTTCTTCCATAAAATTAATCGACTCTAGACTAATTTGACTCAACATTTCCAAAACGCATAATTTATTGAGAATGATCCATATAAATTATGCTGTAAACAAAAAGTTGTAGAATTACTTACCGAGTGTACACCGTTCGACGACGCTATTGCTTAAGTTTGTTTTCGTCGTGAAGCAGCGCGTGGAGCGGCGCATGGAACAGCAAGCGCGTGTTTCGTGATAAATTATTTTTCTTCGAAAAATTTTCTGAACTTTGGAGAAATCATTAATATAAATATAATTTTTATGGCCGTAAAATAATAAATGGTTTTTAGTAAATCCGTTGCTCGTTTAAACTCAACGGTTTGTGCAATATCCGCTATTGGGTATGGATTCGACCAATCATGTCGCGACACGAGTCAGGGATGACCTCTTACCGTATTACACGGTTCTCTTTTAGCGTCTTTATACGAATAGGCTCGCAATTATTTTTCTCCGTGTTATACGAATTTGTATTATATGAACTAGTGTTATAGGGGTCTAGTGTATACAGTCGACCCCCCTATAATTACGGTCCCTATAGTTACGATTCCTATAAAACTACGAAAAAATTGCTACC
>NW_019388109.1:0-5788 GCF_000671375.1 Centruroides sculpturatus
TAACTATCCATGTCATTTTGTTTAATTATTGTATCCTATTTCATAATTCTGTGGTGATTTTTAAGTAAACTCACCTTTTTTTTAATTTTTTTTTTAGTTTTTCAACATATATAGACAATGGAGGAAACAGGTGTAGGATAGATTTCTGTCAGTGTGTACACAATTTCATAATCTCCACAATGTATATGTTCAGATATGAAGTAAGTTAAATAGATTCAATTGACTAATTAAAATTTCTACTGTATAAGTTAAATAACAGTTGTTCTTAAATGCAATGGTATTGTTCATTCTATAAGTGCTGTGATAAAAAAAAATGACAGTTGAAGTGTTAAACAGCCAAACAATGAACTATATTTATTCTTTTTAAATTTCAACTGTATATATACATTTTAAATTAATGATAATTAAAGTAAAATTATAAAAAAATTACCTTTAATGTTCTGTGCAAAAATATAAAGTTCATTACTTTCATTATAAGTATATTTAAATGTAAAAGAACATCCATCATTATCTTTGAACACACACAGTTTCTCATTTTTATTTTCAACTGTAAAATAAATATATTTATATTATAAATAATTAGTAGTAAAGCAGAATATAAAATTATGTTATAAATACAGCAACTAAAATCATTTTATTGTTTCAATATTTAACTCTGAGCTTATAGAAACTGTAGTTCATAGACTTTCAATGCAAAATTTAAAGTTTTAATTTAAATGGAATAAAACTATATAAACTACTTTTCATTTAATATTTATGTTTTATGTATTTTCATTTAAAGAGATATGTAGTTCTAAACTATTGAAATTATGTTATCTTTTTGATTAGATTTTATTTATTTATTTTAATGGTTAAATTGTACTTTTGCATAAGTTTCATAAAGTTGACATACTGACAATAAGGAAAATTAAAATATTTAATAATGAATTTTTTCACATTTACATATTAAACAATAATTTGATTATTTATAAATATTAAATTTATATATTTTCCAGTTTTTTAAAAATAAATTATGTTTAGTTATATAAAATTCTGCCAGTTTATTTATCAAGAATTAAAAAATAATATTTATTGAGTACTTTTAGTTGTTTCAATCAAGCTTTGTCAGAATGATTAAAAAAGGAACAACAACATTGTTGTTTTTTGAAATACAAGGTGCGTTCCATAAGTAATGCGACTAATTTTTTCATGACACGATGATATGCCATAGCTAGTTCTAACCTGCTGTGCTAAGTGGTGTGGGGTGTTAGCTTCAAAACTCGCCCGGTCTCGTTTGCCTCCAAGCTGCCGGTGTGTGAGGACATTTGTTCCCATGAACCCTATTTTGAGTTAATGTAACATGGAGCAATGGATCATTTTGTGGAGCAATGTTACGCTATCAAATTTTGAGTTAAACTTGGGAAGTCCGCCATCGAAACTTTAGCATTAATTCAGCAGTCCTTTGGGAGTGATTGCTTCTCCAAATCACAAGTCTTTTGATGGCACAAGTCATTCAAGGATGGCCGAGAGGAGGTCACTGACAAACCTTGCAGTGGACATCCATCAACCTCCTGAATTGTCTTCTGTGACATCAGAGGCATTAACCACCACGAATTTGTACCTGTCAGGATCACTGTAAATGCAGCTTTCTACTTGGAAGTGTTCAAAAGACTGAAATCCTAGTCACATACTGTCGAAGTGACATCAAGGACACAAGGGAACTTCATCACAACAATGCGCCAAGCCACAGCACCTTCACTGTCAACGATTTCCTGGCCAGGACCCACACCCCATTTGTTCCACAGCCACCTTACAGTCCTGACCTGGCTCCCGCCAACTTTTCTCTGTTTCCTTGCATGAAAAGGAAACAATGGGACACGACTGAAAACATCAAGGCTTATGTTACATCAGCTCTAAAGGACATTCCGGAGGCGGCCTTCCAGAATGCCTTCAAGGCCCAGAAACACTGCCTTCACAAGTGTATCAATGCAGGAGGGTGCTATTTCGAAAATTTTTGACTAATTGTAAAAATATGTTCAATAAATGATTTTTTTATGAATTTGGTCACATTACTTATGGAATGCACCTTGTATATACAGTAGAACCTCGATTATCCGGACTAATTGGGGATGAAGGTAGTCCGGATAAGGAAAAATCCGGATAATCAAAATAAATACTTTAATTTGTCTTTTAATGATAATACAACACGTTTTCTTTTCGATGACATATCGGTAATATTAAAAATAAATACTGTATTTAAATCGTGATCAAATTTTCAAGAAACAAACGTTCGTATTGAATTTGGACTANTATTCTGTTTGATATAAACATTCAAAATATATGAGGCAAGTCAGATTTCAAGATTTCAGAACTAAAATAAATAGTATTTGCTAAAAATAAATGTAATCATGTGAAGAGCATAAAAATAGTCTAACTTGGAAGTTTTCCAGTATAAGAAGACACTATACATACCTTAAACACTTTTCCAACAACTAAGCTTAATTAAAACAAATGTTTTCAGCCAAATTGATAAGCTTTAATCTGATGAAGTCTTAACAATTAGGCTTAAAATGTTTATTTTGATTAAATTTAGTTGCTGGAAAAGTGTATAAGGTGTGTCTAGTATCTCCTTATACTGAAGAGCATCTTCAAGTAGAACTTTTATCATAATTATATAAAATCATATCTAGCGCAAAAGCAAATAAATAATAAAAATTAATTAATTATATTGGAGAAAAACTAAATTCAATAAAACTTAACTTTTAACAAACTGAAGAATGATCCTCAAATAAATCAGTAATTATGTTCAATTGAATGAAAATAGAATAATGTTTTGAAATATAATCAGCTGTCAAATTAGCATCTTTTAAAGTTTTGAAGAAGATATAATAGTATATTTAAATAAATCTAAAGAAAAAGCACAACCATCAGAAATCAAGCTATGCAAACCCAAGAGGGAGAATAAAGACTAACAAATCAAGATTTTGATAGGAGGAAATCAACAAAGTAAACACACTGATTCTGAAGAAAACAACAACCCACTAACAAACATCTGCTCCAGATGTTAACAGATCAAACAAACATACAAATTTCCAAGAAAGATTTGATCTCCAGTGATTAACTGTAAAATATTTTAATATTTATTTTTTCTGTATTATTAGAATTGTCAACTGGAGAAAATCTCTTCAGGGGACATGCTAGTAAAAAATGAGGGACTTTCACATGAAACAATTTATTTCTTAAACATACATTTACTTTGAGATTGTGCTTCAGAAAGCTTTTTATCTTTTAGCACTGTAGATCTGTGGCCGTCGGCCATAATATTGTATAAAATATATTAATTTTAGTTAGTTTTAAGTTTCTTTGTTCCTTTATTTCTTACTTTTCTAGAACTTTCCTTTCCAACCTTTTTCCCTTGGGTGGGATTAACAATCCCAAGAAATGGGAATGAAACAAAGGGTGAAGTGGGACCCTAAGGCGAAAAAGTAGAAACGAAAAGGAGTCGAGGTCGAGCTCTCGAGGAGAACTGACGAGAGAAGGTAGTGTTCCGGATCGCTTGTAAGACGATCGGAGACTACGAAGCTAAAAGAAGAGGTCTGGGCTCGAAGACGCAGAGTAAGGACGGAGAAGTGGTATAGCTTCAGATTGAGTGTGAAACAATTGGAAGCTACAAGGAGCCAGCGAACCGATAGGAAGAAACTCCTATAACAGAACTTTAGAGGAAGCCATCGAAAGAGTCGTACGAAACGATATAAAGGAAGGACGAGAGACAACGTTCCACGGAAAGGTCCACGTGGTGTCCCACCCAAGGTTTCGAACTCAAAAATCCCGGGTATTTCCATCTCCCTCTTATGCTTTATTATTTTTCTAATCTCTTCTTCCCTTTTTAGTCGTAGGTAGTGTAAGAATTAGTTATAAGTTTTTTGCCTCGCGTATAGTCGTAATTCTCAATTAATCCGCTGTTTGTTAGATCGAATTAACGCATGTACGTACAGAGATTATTGTATTGTTGGGATCTGAAGAAAAACGAACCTGTTCGAAGCGACAATAAATATCTTTGTGTTAAAGACATCCAACGTGTATTTATTTCGTGCTTTTCCGCTCGCGGGACATTGTACTTGTCTCAACGAAACACCACACTGTGATATTTTTCCAGCCCAGTGATTAATTTGGTGATCGAGAGATCGGGTTTCCCAATCTACGATGTGAGAGAGAAAATTCAACAACAAGAGGCCCTTCACAAGGATCCTGATACTAAAGTTTGGGTACCCCTTTTCTATCTCCTATTTCTGATCTATCCTTTATTCTCTGTCTTAGTTATATAAGAAATGATGTACATCTTAGATATAGATTAATTTTTACATTTATTTGTAAGACTCTATGGAACTAATGTCTAGATAATGAAAGGTTCTATAATTATTGTCACGTAGAATAAATCGGTCAAGTAAAGTGTGTATAGTGTAAATATTCGGGTGACAAATATCACTAATTGGAGTCGAGGCTATCTGGCATCCTATAAAATAACCTGTATCTCTAATTTGGGAAAGAAAATTAAAGTCTTTTCATTGTTCTTATATGTTTTTGGTTAATTCTAAAAAATAGAAACAACCTCATTACAACAAAATAAATGTTATTTTTACTTTAATATCATCTATAATTTGAATTATACAATTAATTTGAATATAGATCATATTCAAATTAATGGGAAATTGCAATCATTTATTAAAGCAACATATGCTATGTCCTATTTTTAGATATGATGCTTTTTAATTCTTTTTAGTTAGAAATTCTCATTTATTATTTCTGCTAAATATTATTTAAATAAATTGCAGAATAGCAATAATAATATTTGTCAAAAGACATAACATATTAGTACAATATAAAACTTGTTTAATTTTGACAAAGCATTTCTCAATAAAATAATTTTAGTCCCACCAATGAACATTATAACCCCACTGCCATAGTAGTGACAGCTTTTTGTGATTGTCCAAAGCATTTAGTACTCAACATGTTTAATGCATTCAAACTGCAGAAAATGCAGAAAAGCCAAAATATTCTGAAATCTGAACAAAACTGTGTATATGTTTAAAAAATTTGAAAAAAATAAGTGTGTGTAGATATTTTATGTTTTAGATTAATAATTACAAAGTTTTCATTTATTTACCTTTGACTTCATCCTGTGTTTGAATTCTGTATGAAGTGCAATTTAAACATTCTTCTTCTGTTAACACACCTGATTCAAAGACAGTGCATTCAACACAGTCTCTAATGATATTACAATGACCTTCACAAGTCTGAAATCAAAAATTAATATTTTAATGATAAAAAATACATAAATTTCAGAAAATTTTTAAGGAATGATCTTGATTATGAGATTGCATTCATTTTCATACATAATTTCTTTATTATTAGCATCAAACTTAGCATCATTTTAAGTAATATTGTTTTAAAAAATAACATCAAAAACAAATATGCTTTAGCTGCAATGCTATCTCGAAAAATTAAAAACACTATAGTTTCATGTAATTTTATCTTAAATGTTTATATTGATCAAATATTGTCAGTTTCTGTGAACTTAATTTTATAATGACTTTAGCATTTTCAAATAGACTTATACATTTACTACACTAGAAGGTAGCACATTTGATTAATTTAATTAATATAATCTGATTTAATAATGCATTATCCTTTACAATAATGTAATTTTTGAATGAAATTATATTGGGTATTCAAATGATAAGTTTGTATTTAACCATGCTAAAAGCCAGCAGTGGCATGTTACTGTCATGTTATGTGTTCTAACCTGATG
>NW_019388109.1:6125-9126 GCF_000671375.1 Centruroides sculpturatus
ACTTGTTTAATTTTGACAAAGCATTTCTCAATAAAATAATTTTAGTCCCACCAATGAACATTATAACCCCACTGCCATAGTAGTGACAGCTTTTTGTGATTGTCCAAAGCATTACATGTTTAATGTATTCAAACTGCAGAAAATGCAGAAAAGCCAAAATATTCTGAAATCTGAACAAAACTGTGTATATGTTTAAAAAATTTGAAAAAAATAAGTGTGTGTAGATATTTTATGTTTTAGATTAATAATTACAAAGTTTTCATTTATTTACCTTTGACTTCATCCTGTGTTTGAATTCTGTATGAAGTGCAATTTAAACATTCTTCTTCTGTTAACACACCTGATTCAAAGACAGTGCATTCAACACAGTCTCTAATGATATTACAATGACCTTCACAAGTCTGAAATCAAAAATTAATATTTTAATGATAAAAAATACATAAATTTCAGAAAATTTTTAAGGAATGATATTGATTATGAGATTGCATTCATCTTCATACATAATATCTTTATTATTAGCATCAAACTTAGTATCATTTTAAGTAATATTGTTTTAAAAAAATAACATCAAAAACAAATATGCTTTAGCTGCAATGCTATCTCGAAAAATTAAAAACACTATAGTTTCATGTAATTTTATCTTAAATGTTTATATTGATCAAATATTGTCAGTTTCTGTGAACTTAATTTTATAATGACTTTAGCATTTTCAAATAAACTTATACATTTACTACACTAGAAGGTAGCACATTTGATTAATTTAATTAATATAATCTGATTTAATAATGCATTATCCTTTACAATAATGTAATTTTTGAATGAAATTATATTGGGTATTCAAATGATAAGTTTGTATTTAACAATGCTAAAAGCCAGCAGTGCATGTTACTGTCATGTTATGTATTGAAGAGATTTTCTGATTATTTATTTACTACAGACATGAGGATAAAATTTGTTTTGTTTAAAATAATGAAGCAATTATCAGTAAAAAATTATTATTTTAGATATTATGTTAAAAAACTATTATTAAAATGAATTCTAAACTAAATTATGGAATACTGTTTTATGATTAGATAAGTAAACACACTTTTTGATTTCCAGCAGTAGTTTAATACAATAAAAACATTTTCAACTTATTTATAGGTCTAAAACTTTTTCTTATCTAATCATATTACTTCCAGTTTGCCTTGAGAACATTTTGACTACTATTTTATGTAATAATTTTTATGAAGTGTATTGTCCAACATGTATTGTAATTATACATAAATTAATAATATAAAAATTAGTCATAGATCCACTAAAAATCATATTAATTTATAATTTTAGTTAGTTTGTTCACTATTACATAAAATAAAAATACTGTTTAAATTAAATATTACTTTCTCAAGTACTATTGGGAAGCTAAGCCTATCATCAAGAGAAATAACTAAAGACTTGCCAAGCATATGTGAGCCACTAAAACTTACAGTGAAAATGTCTGTATGTGTTTCTACTTTCCATATGAAAGGTACATAAATATTATAAATGTGTAGAAATAGTATCATTTCTAGAGTAAGATGCTACACAAAAATTTGCAGGTGAACAACGTGTTGTTACAGAAAAACTTTAGACATTCTACTGCAGTGCTTTCTAAACTTTTAAACTGAAGTAGGGAGTGATGTAATATACTCACTGTCTTACGACATTAAAAACAAATTTTTATTCAAAATTGCAAATATTTTTGATATCTTGCAACTATCTTCATCATGCTGATTTGGTTGGAGTCAAATTGAACAAGATTTTTCATATTTAAGCAGAACAAGAACATAATGGACAACTTTAAAAAAAATGTTCCAGCTGCATTTGTTAAAAAAGTTGTCCATTATGTTCTCGTTCTGTTAAATTATGAAAAATCTTGTTTAATTTGATTCTAATCAATAAAATGAGAAAATTTTTAAACTATCAAAAGTATCAATATTTGCAATTTTTAATAAAAAGTTATTTTTAATGCCATAAGATAGTGAATACATTATATCAAAACTATCTTGGCATAAAGTGTTGCTAATTTTTGTTATCTGAAGTAGATGGAGATAGAATAGAGATAATTTATAAAAAATTTACTCTACATTGGAGTAAATAACTTTTAAAATTTTGATATTACTTACATTACAGTCTTCACAGTAAAGGCCTGTATATGACCCATGTTCATCATTGTGACATTTACATTTTCCACAAATGCAATCACCATGACCACTGCAAACCAAAGGTTCACTATTTCCTATGGAAGCTATACAAGTACTCTGATCTTCAGTACAATCACAATCATCTCCAGTCCAACCAGGTTGACAAATGCACTTTCCACAACAAATTCCTCGTGAAGGTCCGCCACAAATTTTGCCTTCGGAATCGCGTTCACAGGAAAATGTATCACACTGACAATATTGGCCAAAAATTTCTTCATCTCCCTTTGAAAAAATAAATTTTTATTTACATATTTAAATGTTTGAAATTTATTTCTAAAAGTGAAATTTAAAATTAATTCCAATATCATTTCAATAAAATTTATATCCATTTTTAAATATGAATGAAATCAAAATCCTCTATTTACTTCTCATCTGTAAACTTATATATATTTGAAACATTAATTTTAATTAACATTAATTCAAAATTTGTTTCAATTAATTATGAAATCAAAATCTTTAAATTTCAATGTTGGGAAGCAGTGGCGTGTGGTGATATTTGGTGATAGGGAACCAAGTCCTGTACCAGTCCTGGATAGAATCATTGGAAGCATTATACGATATTTTGGTGTATAGCATCCATAAGCTAAACTGTGTAAGGTTGATGCTTTGTAAAGCACATGCACAAATGTGTATAATCTGGCTGCTTTACATCATTCAAATATTTTTACCATGGAAGCTGTCCTGTATATTCGACAATACAACACTTCCATTGGGAATATGTATATATGGATTTATATTCGAATATACAATAGCAATCTTATCATTTTTTTTCACATGTA
>NW_019388110.1:0-7871 GCF_000671375.1 Centruroides sculpturatus
CATATTGCAGAGAATTTGAAATTAAGATTGGCATTTTAAATTAATAATTCAATAAAACTGTTACTGTACAATAATCAGAAATTAAGAAATAATACTTTTGAATTCGTGTGAATGCTTACACGAAATATTTCGTACAGTTTTATTATTATTATTATTAAGTGTCGGTGATAAGATTGCTATTTAAATATTTCAAAAATAAATGTATAATTTCGAATCATAAGTAATGTACTGTACAGTACATTACACGGAATTTGAATAAATTATTAATATCACGGTATAGTTTTTATGTTTGGCCAAAGAAATTTCATGAAATGAGATGTATTTAAAATCATTTTGAAATACTGTATTTTGGTTCATTCATTCATTACTTTTTATTAACGTATCTTTATACATACATGTATATTTTTGTTTTATTTTGTATTATAAACACGCAAATTATATTATTTATTGATACTTTTAGCTGTTCACTCCGTTTTGGAGTTTGCATTTCTAAATGCCGCTGATATTGCAAAACGGACAGAAAATTGAGATGTATTTTTAAAATAATTATTTTGATGAAATTATGGGTGATGTATTTAAGTTAATAGCATACTTATAGAAATTATATATGAACTTTTTAGTTTTAAATTTGAAAATTATCATCACAGCAACAAATAAGTGTGACAAGAATTACTTTCGGAAAACGTTTTTAAATAACAATTTAGTTCTAGAGCTTCTCTGTATATTTGCGATCTTAATAAAAGGCTTACGATCTCAGCGCCTCTTGCGGTCAGCATAAAAACATTTATAAGAATAATAATAGAGAATTGTATTTATTGTTATAGTATGTGTTAAGGAATATAAGTACTTTTATGAGTAACTGTACGTTATCGAATACTTTTAAAATTAGCTGATCGGTATAGAATTACCTGATGACCTTGCAACGGCCAAAGAAAGATTGGCAAATAACTAATTTTAGATATTACGTCAGTATGTAACGGAAATTAAATATAAATTCGTCTCCACTAGGAATTTAATAAAATAGATTTCAATTTTTTTGTTATAATATTATCTTGCTATTGAATTTTAAGCAATTTGTAGTATCTTTTACCATAAGAGAATTCAAGCGATCTCTATATACCTTTCCACTTTTTATGGTTGCCACTTACTTCCTCTTTCTTCGTTTCCGATTTTTTTTAATCGAATATCTTCAGTACAAGTGTTTATGTTTATATATTGTTTTTTATTCGTTCTTTTAAAATAAGAATGTATTTTAATTATTTCTTCATATCGTTCTAATTCGGAAACCCTTACAAGCGTTTTCAAATTTATGTTTTAATCTTCATACTCCTTTCTTTTCGTAGTTCGTTCTCATACAGACTTAAATAGCCTACATAATCAGTTTATTTAAGTTTACAATATTTCTTTGTTTCGTTGAATCTTGCTTACACATGCATTCGTGAATAATTTAAGACTTAATTACAATTTAGCTTATTTCGATCTTATATTCCATCCTATATCTTCATAGACGATTTACAGTTAGCTTTTTTCAATTAATAATAATAATATACTTGAAATATATTGTTTAGATATATAAGATTTCAGATTATTTTCTATATTTTTCATAAACATGTACTTTTATTAGGGTAATATATTTCGAAAGCTACGAATAAATATCAATCAATTTTCTGAACTGCTTTTCGTAGACTTTAACTGTTTTTAATTTAAAGAAATTATATTAAATTAAAGTGTAAATATTAGACTAATAAATAGAATTATATACTGTATATTTAGAATAATAAATCAGTTTGATTTTTTTTCTATAATTTGATAAATTACAGATAGTTATATATTTAAGTAAAGCTTTCTTCTTATTATGACAAATATTTTAAATCCTTTTTTTTATCAAGAAAATATTTATATAATAAAATTATTATAATACCGAAATGTTTTATTCGAAGTATGTAGCTGTAGTTCGAAAATATTTAATCGTATTTAATTTTCAAAATTACAATTATAATGTTTCATAAAATTAAATATAAAAGCTTTCATATTTATATACTGTATAATCTATTATTGATTATAAACATAGATACTTTGTTGTGATGGTTTTTATGTTTGATACGCTATTTCCCATTTTAAATATGCGTGATTTAAATAATATTTATTAAGATCATACGATTTTTATATAACTTTTATTTCGTGTAATGTATTTCGTTCTGTTTTCAAATTTAATTTTTAAAGATATTTACTTTATTGCTTTTAACAACTTCTTATATATTACAATTTCTATTATTTCTAATTATTAATACAGCAAACTGAAAATTGAACTGACCTATTGTATTAATAGGATAATTATTTTTGTGGGGTGAAGTAATTTTCGTAAGGAATGGAAGTTAAGTTTTAGAATAAAATCGTTTTACTTATATTTGTCAGTTATTTATTCTTAATTATTTCAAATCGAATTTTTAATTATAATAATTTTTCCTTTTTGGTGATTAATCAATTAATAGTAATAAATTCAAATAATATATAAAAACGGAGATATTGATATTTTCTATGAATGGTAGAATAATAATCTTTTGGATAACAGAGAAAGTATAAATGTGTCCCTATTCCGGGCCCCTTCACTTCCTCTATTTTCATCTGGTGGGGTGTGGTGGAGGACTGTGACACTTTCCCCTAATTTTAGGCCTTCCCCATGGGGGAAAAATCCCCAATGTAGGGTCAGTAGAACCCAGGCCCAGAGGCCAGGCTTGGGGTAGAAATGTGCAGTTCGCGCTACTTACAAAGCTTTGTTAGATTTTCGTTTGGAAAGAATTTTAGTTTGGATATTAATTCAAAATAAATTTACATTAATTGTTTAGTTTAATTTATTAATAAATTAATGTATATGTATTACGAATTTAAGTGCAGATATTAACTGTTTTAAAATGATATAAATTCTGTTAATTTTTAAAATATAATTTATATATAGACTATATAATGTCTAATTTTATTGCTTATATTTTAGTATAAAATAACAGGTTTTAAAATTTATTATAATACACATTGCTTTTAAAATAATTTAAAAATTCTTTCTGTACGTGAGAGTTGATATATCATGCTTACTCGTGTTACTTCATCAATTATTTCGAATCGAATTCGATTAGTGTCGATATTTTTACTAAAAGAAAAGCTTAAATTAGATTTTCAGTTTAATAATTTATCAATAACATATTTGAATTCTTTCTTCTTAAGTTGACGCTAATAATAATAATTTAATTTAATCATATTTGAAATGTCTAAATAAATTTATCCATGTAATTTTTTTCAATTATAATAAATCCACATAACATTATCAATAAAACTTTAATTTAAAAAGTTTAAATTTATTGGATCTATTTCAAAATGAATAATTCGGTGTTTATAATTATTCTTTGACCTCATTAATTAGGTCGGGCTGAATAATTCAGATTTGAGTTCTTCAGTTTTATACGCTACGACATTGTTTATAATCTCTGCATAATTGTTATGGAATATCTATCTTCTGACGGATATAAATTTTTTTTGAAAAAATTAATTATGAAACTAGATAAAATGATTATTCTGAGTGATAATACTGTTTACTCTTTTTATATTGTTTGAATATATTTTATCAACTTCTTATATAAAGTACAATATAAGTTTTGTAAGTAGTCAACAAAGAAAATGAATAGAAAGGCCAATGACGTGGTTCAAATACATCCATTCAATTCCAGTTTGATTCTAAAGAGCTTTATCTGTTCGACCACAGATCAAACAAGTATGAAGAAGTGCAAATGTAGACTCACTTGTCAACTTAAAAATGGGGCGGAAAATGCCTTGTGTGATGTCGAAGCATTATAATTTTTGTAGGCTGTAGGCAGTTGTTATAGGCTACTGAATTTTATTACACAGCGATTTTCGGTTATATTAGTCAAAATAAACTATTTAATTAAAATAATCCACTCTAAACATTCTATTTATCTTTAGTTAAAACGTAAAAGAAATGAAATATTTTTAGTTTTATTTAAAAATATTTTTCTGTTAATTGTAAACAGTTTATCCAAAAATTTTTAATTGCATTTAAATAATAAAAATCCAGAATGATAAATATAGTAAAATAAAATAATTTACCATAGAATTGTAATATATTCATGTAAACTGCTGCTGTTTCTCAAATATTATACGTGAAAATTTTTCAAATACTGGAGGAATAAATTAATTTTATAAGTAAATGGGAATGAAGTTTTTTAAGCTTCTGTATGTTTACTGAATTTCTCTATTCTATCTACTACAAGTTTTTATTTCATTATATATATATAGGCTATATTACACACAAAAGGTTTCGAAAAAATAGTTTTAAACTATTACGTACAATTATAATTTATTAACAAAGTATATTATTACAAATAAATTAAGAATTTAGTTTTACTTTATAAAAATTTAATATTAGAAATAAAAAATTTAATTTTTATAAGTTCTAATCTAATCTAATTCTAAATGTTAAACGAAGAAATAACACGAACATAATATTACTGTCAATAAAATATCTTCTAATCTATCCAAGTAATTTAGAATCAGGAAGTTATAACCTGCCATCTTTCTATTTCGCTACGATAAAATCAAAATTTATAAGCGTATAACATTCAAAAAATATTTAGTGTTGTAATTTTATTTAAATTTTATATTCAGAATTTTTGAATTTATATCATCATGAAAAATTAAAATGCTATTTTGTTTCGTTGTGATTACATGTTAATTTCTTGATGCGTGACGTATATTTTTGATAAGTTTTGCGTCTATTTAAATATTTAAAACTTGCGCCAAAATAAACAGTTAAAACAGCTTACTTTAAAACAAACTTCTACCAGAAAATATTTCATAAAACGTTAAAAAAAAAACTGAAAATTGAAACTTTTTTTTAATTCAAATTGAAACTCAATAGTGCGGAAAATAATGTTCTTACTAACAAACGGAAGATAAAATAACAATGAAAATAATCATGATTTTTTTAAAGTACTAAATAATTGTTGTTCTAATGATTTTAGTGATATAATAAAATATTTTTATATTTCAAAATAAAAATTACTTTTTATTAATTTAAAAAAAAAATTCTTATGCACGCATTCATTTACAGATTTAACTTATGTTAACCAAATTCATAACTTAATGTATTAATAAATATAATATTCAAAACATAGGCTTAATAGCTAAAACAATTATATTTTTAATATTATAGTCAATTAAATAGGTACTCAAACATAAGTTAAGCAAAACCGGTTTATTAAAAAAATCATCGATAAAATAGATACTTTTTGATAGATAAACATATATATTTTACACGAGTCATTAAATATAAGTTGAATTATAATTTTTCTATTTTTTAAATTAATATTAATACGAATTAATTGAACTTTCTTATGATTAAAACTTTTATTAAATTTATATATTATTAAATACTAGTTTAAATTAACTGACTGTTAAACAACTACAGTATCATAATAATAGGTGAATTGTTATTGATGAAACTGCACGATTATAAGCTTTAAAGAAATCACAGAAATTTTAATATATTACTATACATATAGTGAAATACAGGGGCATATAATATAGGCTATATATTAATATACGAGCATATTATTTATAACAAGTGTAAACTTTTCTATAATGCTCATTAATGAAATTTATTCGTTAAATTTCTCATGCAAATTGGAAATTTTATTTATAAAAATTTAAGTATAAATTGGGTAAGTAAATTTGTGGAATAACATAAATTGTAAAAACTAACCATCTTGAGTCAGCTTTCATTAATAATTAATAATAATCCTTATTACATTTCTATCTATATTTAGGGATTTATTACCAAATACGTTAAAAAAAAGGTAGTCATTTTTAAAAAAAAANTAACATTTAATATATAAATAATTTATATATTTTTAAAAACTTTTAAAAATATTAATAATAATTTAGAAATATCAAAAAATTAGATATTTCTTAGCAAAACATTTACATGAGGTTTCGATAGGAATAAATACAGACCAGTCGAAAAGCATGAGTGGGGATGAAGATTTGTATATCATCTCACAGGAAGGGCACCTTCCAAACATCACCAATTTTTCGGAAACTTTAATCGCACAGAAAATATTCTAAGCGATGACACGACGAATCCTTTACGTAAATCACAATAAGAAGTCAGATCCAATTATACAAGAACTTCCGCTGTTCATTCACACTTACTAATTCCGATCTGGTAAGTTCCGAAGAAGAATTGAGAAATCAAAACATTCCCCACCTGACTGTAGTTAGAAGACGTTATTGAAGTTTCACTCAGTCTTGCCATTTCATTGGATCACTCATGTTATCTCCAATAATTTAGTCCAATGAGATGTATCAGTTCTTGTGAATTTACAGCGTGGGTGGGGCTGGCGCGAAACGCTATTGGTTAAGCCAAGACAGCCACAAACCTAGTCCACTAATAGGGTTTGAAGATGTTCTGCTTATACCAATCAAATGGTAGTTTAATTATGTAGCTTGTTAGTGTCATGGCGGTCGAAGTGAGAGGACCGTTGTTGTTGGAAGATCCGTAATTTTCAATCTTGTTATACTACGAAACAACTTATAATAATATAAAATGGAAGGTTTTAAGTCTGCCGTAAGTTAACTTTGACAGGTTTAGAAGAACAACTGTTGATTCTTCGTTCATATTGTGCTATTCATTTAAAGAAGTTTCTGGATTGGTTTCCGATGAAAAGTAAGTTTTTTCTTTTTTTTAATCTCCTATTCACTTAATTATTTCCAATAATAATCCCGGAAATGGTTGTCGTTACTTATTTAAAGGGTTAATCATTTTTTAAATTAAAATTTATCAACTTTGGGAAAAATTTTTTTTTTAATTTTATTTATATTCATCATATATATCTAGTATTTTTTTCTATTTGACATGTGCTCCATTACAGTTCTTTAAAATGTTTCAATTATTATCAATGGAAATTTCCAACTGCTATTTGCAATTTATCTGTTTAGTCATTTTCCATGTCGAACACGTGCTTAATGGAGTTCTAAAGTTGTCTTCTCTTCAAAATTATATGTGTATCTTCATATCTTCACGGTCCTTCAAAACTTTCCGATATTCCATCTCTCATCGTATTCAGATAACTACATGCTGATTTTCAGCAGTGTTTATTCGGGTTCCTTAATACAGTATTTACTTGCATTCGAATCCTTAAGGTGAAGTTCGGAAATCGATTAATAAATTTTAGAGTTATTTTAAAAAAAGAAAAACTTTTTAAATGAAAAATAAATGTGAGTTTTTATTCTTGAAACTATAATTTATTTAATTTTAACGTTGCTTTTTTATGTAATCACATTAAAATTAATATATTATTATAAATTATATTGAATGCTGTAAATAACATCATTTTTTTTTTTAAACTATCAGGTGATTACATTACTGTTCATTTCAAATAATGAAGCTGAACTATTGCAAATTTAAATAAATCATGATTTGGTGATAATGTTTCATTTGTAAATGATAGGCCTATAATGAAAAAATTAAAATTTATTATATAGAATTTATTATATATAATGTTATAAAAATTAAATATTTTATTTTGACCTATTTGAAGTAACTCTGTTATACTTTATTTAAATAAAATACAGCTCAAAACTTCCCTACATTGAATTGTTTGAATTTCTTATTATAGGATTCTCAGTAAGGAGTTTGTTCCATTTCAAATAGTGCAAGGTTTTTAATAAAATCAGATTTGAACATAGAAATTATCATTATGAATTTGAAATTAAATATGATAAAGGAATGTGTTTTGAATAAATATTAACACATAGTATATAAACTAAAATGATATACAGTATAGTACTAATTTAGTTATTTA